>NW_026067956.1:1214293-1249479 GCF_014885135.2 Alexandromys fortis
CCGGAAGCAGAGCAGAGTCTGACCTCACTTCCTCTTCCGCCCAGAATTCTATTCTGTTTACTCCTCCCATCTATGTTCCAAGCTGAGGCCAAGCAGTTGGTTTATTATAACTTAACCAATGAAATCAACAGATTGATATATGACACTCCCACATCACTACAGGAGCCAAACATCAAGGTTAGTACCTTTACAGACTTTTCTGAAACTGCGGACTAGGCCTTTGATGGATTAGGTCTTTGTTTCCATGTTGGCAGGCACTGGGGTTTATGTGCTGGGTGTTAAGGTCGGAATGGTGCCATGAACATGGCGTCAGTTGTGTTTAGGTCTGGGCACCTGTTACAGTAGAACTCCTGTCTTTGTGGCTAAATGACTTTGTTTGTTTCTTTTGCTTTTTGTTTTCCAGTTACGCCAAAGCTCTTTTAAATTGCTTAAATGGCACTGTAACTTCTCCAGACATGTACTCTATTGTTGGGGTGGGGGTGGGGGGGGGGGGAGGGTTTATGCATGTGGAGGCCAGAGGATACTTTTTAAGAAGTTCTCTCCTGGGCTGGAGAGATGGCTCAGTGGTTAAGAGCGTTGCCTGCTCTTCCAAAGGTCCTGAGTTCAATTCCCAGCAACCACATGGTGGCTCACAACCATCTGTAAAGAGGTCTGGCGCCCTCTTCTGGTCTTTGGGCATGCACACAGAATATTGTATACATAATAAATAAATAAATATTTAAAAAAAAAAAAGAAGTTCTCTCCTTCCATCATGGGTTCTGAGAACTGAATTTAGGTCATCGGGTTTGTATAGAAAATGTTTTCACCCGCTCAGCCATCTTGCTGGTCCCAGACCTTTTCCTCCATGATTCTGGCTATTTTCCATCGCTCTACCCTCGCCAGCTCTGGTCTCTTGCCTCAGGAGGACTGGCAGCTAAGGGCTGAACCACAAGTATCTTTGCCTCTACTTCCAGATGGTGTTTTCCAGGAGTGTGGAAGGGTGTTAAGAGAGAAGAGTTAAGTATCAGCTGCTTCCCTCCCCGCATTCCTCTGCCACCCCGAACACATCCTGTCTGCTGGCCTCTCTCCCAAGGCCACAGCAGAAGCTGGATTCCAAGACTTCCCCTCTCCCTTCTCCCTTCATCTCTTTGGCCCAAAGGATGAGGAAGGTTCTCACTGCTGCCATCTCAATGGCATCTAATCTCAATTCTCCTAACCCTGCCCATCGCATGTGTTACTGGTTGAACCATGTCCCCTTCACATCCACATGCCAGACTCCTATCTCCTGGTATCTTAGAATGAGCCTGCATTTGGAGACAGAGATGAACGGGGTTACGTGAGTCACTGGAACAGGCCCACCAGAGCTTAGAAAAAGAGATTCCCACAAAGATAGGGAGAAGATGGCCAGTGGAGAGGAGACCTCGGCGTTACCTGCTGACATATCACCTCAGACTTCCAGTTTCCAGACTGTGAGCAAATGCAGTTCTGTTGTTAAAACCTCTCAGTCTGTGCGACAGATCCAACATCCTAAGCATCTCCTTTACCAACCACTCTAGGAGTCCTGGGGGTGTCACTTCCCTCTAGGACTCCGACTTGCCCAGTATCATCAACGAGGCCATCAGACATCCCTTCATCAAAGCCGACATATCTACTGACAAATTCCCGAGGTTCTGCTCTCGTTACCATTTCTGCTGTTCGTTCCCTTTTCCAAGATAGACTCGTAGGACCACTCACAAGGTATATAAATCAAGAGTTTAATGGAGGGACTTGTTAGAATCCATCCTCAGCTGTGAAGAATACCTTGTCCTTTCTAGAAAATTCCTTTTCCATCCTTAAGTCAGTTTCCGCTCTGGAGCCTCTGCGGGGGGTGACTGAAGCCCAGGGTGTCTGGGAAAGTGTTCCGTGAGAATCTGAGTTGCTGCTTCAGGATCTGAGGGTCTCACTGGCAGATGAAGAGGCCAGGCGGGATGAACTGGAACCTTCGGATGGGAACTCAGGGACATCTAGGGAAGGAAAAGTACCAAACAGAGGGAAGGTTACTAAAGTGCCAAATGACGTCATACAATTAAACTTATTATAACGGCACGATGCAGCACGAGGCATTCATAAGGAAGAGAAGGGTTTCTAAACTTTCCCAGTAGTCCCTACATCACTCCCAAGCAGACTTCATTTTGAACTATATAACTAGTAAATTTTCACCCCCAAAATAGCTTTCACACTCACGCATACACACGCATGTGTACACACACACACACACACACACACACACACACACACACACACACGAGCACTGAGTTCATTCCTCAAGAGCCACCCACCTTGAGTTTTTGATACATGGTCTCTCAGTGGTGTGGGGATCATCAATTAGGCCAGGTCGGCCAATCAGTGAGTCCCAGGGATCCCCGTCTTGCCCTCCTAAGTGCTGAGATTATAGGTATACACCACCACACCTTGCTTTTTACATGGGGGCTGGGAGTCAAATTCAGGTCCTCATGCTTGCAAGGCAAACATTTTATAGACTGGGCTATCTCCCCAGTCCTCACCACATTTTATTTGAACCTCAAGAAAATCATGAGCTAGAAAGGGAGGGAGGGAGGGAGGGAGGGAGGGCAGGAAGGAGGGAGGGCGGTATTCACAATCTCCATTTTACAAGCAAATGAAACGGAAGAGCAGGCATGCGAACTACAGTCCACAGTCACACAGCACTGTGTCATAGCTGGCTCCAGAGACTTCTGTGTCTTAGACCAAGGATCACCAGCATGGCCCCCACGCTTGTCACTCTACCCATCCGCATGCACGCTCTCCAACAAGGCAGATGGCCCAGGCTGACATCACAACCCAAACTCACAGTGACAAGAGCTCTCTCCTTGACATCTGGTGGTGTGCAGGAACCGGAAGAGGGAGGAACAGAGAGGAAAAAGAAAAGGTGATCTGAGCTTGAGTCAAGAAAGAGAGACGTGCTCTGTAAAGTTTGAAGCCGGGCACTTGGGAGGCAGAGGCAGGTAGCTCTCTGTGGATCTGAAGCCAGATTGGTCTACCCGGTGAGACCCAATCTCAAATAATAAATTAAACTTAAAAAGTTCGCCCTTGAGCCAACATCTGTAATCCCAGCTGTCTGAAATTGGAGGAAGAAGGGATGCCGAAAGTTCAAGGCCAGCCTGAGCTACATAGTTCTAGGCTACCTGACTCATAACAAAATAAAAAACAACAGAAAAAAAGTAAAATAAATAGCTTGCAATTTCCAATGCAAACAATGAAAGGCAGTTCCCATGGCTGCAGTGTGTCCTCACCCTTCCCAGTCCTGGCAGATCATGTGGGATCACTAATCTATCGTATGCCCTGACAGACGTGTGCAGGCTTCCTCTGAATCGTGGAAAATTTCACTCTTTATTTTCATTGATTCAGAAACCAGTGATGGCTGTCCCTTGCCCTCCCATCTGGCACTGTGACCTGCCTGAATGCCTTACAGCTAATTTATTCTTCAAGGTCCACCTTCTCCTAGAAGCTTGAATGTTCTCTTTTTCTTTTTGGAGACAAGGCCTCATATAGCCCCGTTGGCCACTTTGAACACTTGATTCTCCTGCCTCCTGAGTGCTAGGGGTTATAGGCATGCATGACTACACCTAGAGATTCAAATGTTTTATATGTGTGTTCACACACATGTACACGTGGAGGCCATTTTCCTCAGTTGTTCTCCATCTTGATTTCTGAGGCATGGTCTCTTGCTGGCCTGGAGCTTGCTGATTCAGCTGGACTGGCTGGCCAGGAAGCACCACTCTTGTCTGTCTTCCCAGAGCTGGGGTTACAGGTATGCTTGGAGTCTTAGTTAGGGTTTCTATTGCCACAACCAGCAACTTTTATGAAGGAAAAACATTTAATTGGGGTAGCTTATATTTTCAGAGATTTAGTCCATTATCATCGTGGTGCGACATGGTGGCACACAGGCAGGCACGGAGCAGGAAAAGTAGCTCAGTGTCCTGTAGTTTAACTCCCAGGCAACAGGAAGTGAACTGAGACACTGGGTGTGGCTTGATCACACATGAGACTTCTTAAGTCCACCTCCACAGTGACACACTTCCTCCAACAAGACCACACCCACTTCAACAAAGCCACACCTCCTAATAATGCCACTGCCCTTTCAGGGGCCATTTTCTTTCAAACCACCACACTGGGATTGCAGACTCATGCCAGCCTACCACTTTTATATGGGCACTGCCTTGTATCAAACTCAGATCCTACGATTTCACAGAGAACAGTTTACTGACTGAGCCATCTCTTCAGCCCGATTTTTGTGTTTTGGGGATAACATTTCTCTGTGTGGCTCAAGTTGACCTTTAACTTGTAGCAATCCTCCTGCTTCTGCCTCTCAAATGCTGGGATTGCAGGTATGCATGAGCCTACCTATTTTAAATGCCTTCACTTTCTGGGGTTCCTCCATCAGTGGGATCCCAGAACATTACTGAGCCCCCGTGACTGCTTGCTCTTACACATCAGCATCTCTGTGACTCTTGGTCTCCTTGCCTGCAAAGCTGGGGGGTCTTGCACTTCACTGGGTCCACAGGTGCTGTCTACAGAAGTCCAGAATATGTAGGATGGCGATATTTTTTTTTCCCAGAAAAGATAGACAAAACTAGGGTTGAAGAAGCAAGTGGTTCAGTTCAAAAGGTCAAAGTGTCAATGTTAAGCGTGGGAGCAGGGGGATGAGAGCATAGAACTGCCTCTCATTTGACGTTTTCAGTATTGTCTTACGATCCCTACAGAGGCTGGTCTGCTCATGCAGGCCTGTGGTGCAAGCTCCTTAGGAGGCAGAGGCAGAAAGGCTAAAGTTCAAAGCCTACCTGGGCTACAGAATGTTCTAGCTCAGCCTGGGCACCTTAACTTAGTTGACTTTAACTTAACTAAACCTTGTCTCACAATGAAAAAGAAAGAGCGAGTTGGGGATACAGCTCAATGGTAGAACATTTGCCTAGCACAGGTGAGGCCCTGGGTCCAATCCTCAACAAAACGCTGAGGAAACAAACGAACCAACCAACCATACAGTGATTGTTACCAGTTGTTTCCAGATCCACATGAGGCAAGAGGACAGACTGGAGTGTTCCTTTGTGCCCCGTCAGGAACAATAAAGACGGTGCTGCCTGCTGGATGAGGACAAGGCCTGGCTCTGCCGATAACAAGAACGGGCTTGTCGCTCTCACCTGTAACACTTTCAGCTTTAATCCTCTTACTGAGCCCTGCTCATCTGTCACTGGAGTGGAGGAGCCCTTTGCTCCTGAGCCTGGGGCAGCCACAGGCCTGGGCAGGCTCTTTGCCACTCTCTGTCTTCATGGTGGCAGGTCCCAGGAGCTCCCCCTGCCTTGCTCCTCTGCGGCGGCGGTTGTCACTACCTGTCCAGACTCTTGGCTGTCTCCTTCCTGCTGAGAGCAGTTCTGGGAAGCTGGTATTCTTACGTCCATTCTTTTTCTTGTCCCAGAAAACAGCTACAGACCCCCCTCTCCAGTTTAAGATTGAGTTTGGTTTGTCTGCTTTGGTTTGTGAGTGTGCGTATGTAGGTGCGCATGGGTGTGTGAATGTGCATGCATGTGTGTGCACACATGTGTGTGCGTGCAGGTGTGTGGATGTACATGTGGGAGCCAGAGGACAACCTCCAGTGTCATTTTTCAGGTGCCATGCATCTTGTTTTTTTGAGACAAGGTCTCTCAACAACCTAGAACTTGCCTAGTGAGAGAGGCCAGGAAGCCCCAGCCATCTGCTTGTCTTCACCCTCCCAACTCTGGGATTACAAGTGTTTACCACCATCATCAGCTTCCCGCACAAACATACCTTAAACAGGTGCTAAGGATAAACTCAGGTCCTTGTGTTTGCAAGGCAAGCATTTTATCAATGGAACCATCACCCCAAACCCACTTTAAGACTTTAATGTCTGTTTTTTGTTGTGGCGCTGTGTGTGTGTATAAGAGACAGAGTCTTATACACTGTAGCCCAGGCTGGCACGGAACATACCTATATAGCATAAGCTAGTCTCAAATTCAGAGCAATCCTCCTGCCTCAGCCTCTCAAGGGATTACAGGCATGAGTCATAAGATTTAAGAGAAAAGCGTTAAGATACATAAAAGAATCAAACCCTTACAGTGCTGGAGCTGGGTTTGCAAGATCTGACTGCGGCTGAAATGATAACTAGAAAATCCCTCATCCAACACCAGGGCTCCCCAAGCCTTTTCCTTCCTACTGATCTTTGCTTACCCCCCCCCCGACCCCGAGACCCCAGAGATGTCCACCTTCTCAAACATAAACTTAGCAACAAGGTCAGTTTTAGGGAGGTGACAAAAGTCCTGATTTCAGTGGTTCATTTGACCCCCAAGAATCTTGGGTTAAGTCTGTTTTCACTATCCCTCCTTCCTGCACAGGGCTTCTCTTCCTTAACTGGCGTCTCCAAGTAGGCTCTGAGATTGCTCTCCCTTTCTTTATTGTTTGCATAGCTGCCTTTCTACATAATTTAATACTGAAAAGATGAGGAAGGGCTCAATGAGATCCCCCATTCACCCTGCTCCCTCTTACAAGGTCAACCAAGGTTATCTGCTGCTTTATATCCTTCTAAAGGCCCTGTGTGTGTTCACGACGCTCACAGGAAATGCAGATGCAAAAGCACACATAAAATACAAGTGTTGCCCATGGGAACACAATGCACATCTGCACACACCATACACACCAACATAAAAACACAGGGTTAGATATTGTTACTCTCGCTTTAAGAAATATCTTTGTTTATCCTCTGATAACTTCATAATGCATATAATTTATTTTGCTCAGATTCACTCCCTATTGCCCTCCCTAATCCCCTCCTACTCCCTCTGAACCCTTTCTTCTCAGTAAGTGCCCTCCTACTTTCATGGAGTTTAACTTTTTCTTTTTAAGATTTATTTACTCAGTATGTATACAGTTTCTGCCAGCATGTCTGCCTGCAGGCCAGAAGAGAGAGACCAGACCTCATTACAGATGGTTGTGAGCCACTGTATGCTTGCTGGGAATTGAACTCAGGACCTCTGGAAGAGCAGCCAGTGCTCTTAACCACTGAGCCTTGTCTCTAGCCTGTGGCTTTTAAATTTTTCTTATAACTCTTCAATGAGTTTAATGAGTGTTTACTGGAACATGGGCAACTCACAGTGGCCACGCCACTGAAGAAAAATGACTCCTGCCCTCCCCACCCCCAGCAGCCATCAATGCTCACAGTTCCTTAGCTAGACTTCACAAGCCCATCCCCCACTCACAATGGACTGTTGAACGGCCCCTTCTTGTGCAGGTCTTGTGCAGCTAACCACAGCTGCTGTAAGTTTGGGCTTTGAACATGGAATTGTTGTAATTGGCCTACTTCCTGGGTATCTGGTACCTAGATCATCACAGTGATTCTAGATCATCCATTTAGACCTCCCCTGAATGGTTCACTTGGAGACCCACAAGTTCCTCAAGCCTACATGTCTGCTGAGTTTCTGGCTTCAGTGAATAAATATTGGTACAATTTGTACCTACCTAATTATTTAGATAGGTACAATTAGATACCTAATTATTTCTTCCTCGGGTGGGAGCTTTTGCCCTCTAGCCCACGAGCCACCTGAGGGCAGGGACTTGTCTTATCCTGTTTGTGTCCCTAGTCCAGTGCCTGCAGAATACTTGTTGACTCAGTGAGAGCCACTCCAGTGTCTCCTTCCTTTGGGGCAATGGCTGCAGCAGGCAGATTACGAAACAGGCACAGAAAATGCTGACGGTAGGCTGGGTGCTGGAAACGTGGATGAGAGGATCCAGAGACTGCTGAAGCTGAGAGACCCAAGAAACAGCGGTGCCCCAAACAAGCAGCAAACAGGAAACAACCTGCATGAATAAGTCGGCACACGGACCTGCGTTCTCCATCCTACAGCTGATTTCTTAAGAGTTTTCCATGTATGTGCAGCCGCCTGGAACAGCCATATGGACAACATCATCAGATAAGTCCATGGATCAATGAAGAGAGTTAGGTAAGGCAGTTAGTGAGTCTGGAGAACGAGGAAATACAGCGCTAAGAATATACATAAGGTGTCCCACCAGCTCTCCCGGAAAGCCGATGGCCAACAATGTAAGTGCCTGGAATCAAACACTCACTTGTTCACATAATCTTCCCAGCACCTCTGTAATGTGGAAAAAAAAAAATAAAGACAGTGGCAGAGCCAAGCACAGGCAGGTGCCTATAGACCCAACTACTTGGGAAGCCGAAGCAGGAAAATCATTTGAGTTCATTGGTTTGAGGCCAGCAATGAGATTCCGTGTCAGAGGGACAGCAGAGACATGGCAAGTATTCACTGTGTAGAAGACATCACCACCCCCCTCAGTGTTTAGGAATCATATCCCTTATGTATTGCATTATGACTCCAAGTCCAGGGTGGTATATAACCCTGGGTCTAAATGTGGATTGTAATTATTATTTGAAAATTATGAAAACAGAAGGTTTTTGTGAGAGTCACATAAAGCGAGATGATCTAAGCACTGGCTGGTGACCGTCAGTGCAGACAAGGTCTCACTGAGTGAGGAGCCCTCACTGAGAGGGACTCCTTCTGGGGGGGCAGGGTCTACGGGGGGGTGAAGGCCGAGCTGCTGCTCTGTATGGAAGAGCCCTGTCCTGTCATTGGGAGCCCAGAAAGCTGCTCAGGCCCATCTGGTTGGGACCCTGCTTTGGTCGGCACCTACGGAGGGTGTCCCCTTCCCTCCCCTCTTGTTCTGGGGAAACAGAAAGGACAGAGCAGAGGGACATCATCAGCGCCATCTGGACGCCTCAAACATGGCTTTGTTCTTCATTATTTTGAGGCAAAACTGCCAGCTGCGGAGGAAGATGAGGCAATTTAGCCAGGGTTTAGAAATTTTAACCCAAGACTTCAAGTCTATGCCACTCAGCCATCCAAGTAGGGGAAATAAAGCAGACATGTTGCAAAATATGCTTGGGCTATACAACCCGGGCAGCGTGCTGACTTCTGCTCCAAAACAGCCACATCTCAGCACACTGACTCCCAGGAGAGTTCCAACGAAGCCTCATATACCAAATGCTACACACACACACACACACACACGCACACACACACACATGCACACACAGACATACACACACATGCACACACAGACACATATATACACACATACTCACAGACACACACACGCACACACAGACATACACACAGACACATATATACACACATACTCAGACACACATACACACAAATAGATATGTATAACCTACACAAATACATAATACATGCATACGTATACAAATACATATGCATAATAATATGCATACACATAAATATACATATACAAAACCACAATTTCTCAAAATTCCTAACACACAATACACATACACAGATCCATATGCATACACACAAACATACATATGTATATATACATAAATACACATATACATATATATTAATGCAATACATATACATACACAAACATGTATGTATGAATGCTTCATGAACGCTAGGCAAGCACATGATTGACTGAGCTATAGGCTTCTACTTTAGAAGGCAAAGCAAAGAGGGAAGAAAACTGGGAGAAGATGGGTACAGCTGGAACATACACACATATACATACATGTACACATACATACAAATATACATACACACTCACACATATACACATGCATACACATAATATAGACATATACACAGTATGCATATTCACATACATATACATGCATACGCATATACTCATGCACATGCATGTGTACACACCTACATACATACATACATACATACACAAACTACATAAACACAAATGTACACACATATGCATCCCCCCACTATCTATGTTCCTATAAATACTATGGTAGCAGGGATTTAAACCTGTCTTCACAGATAAGCACATAACTAACAACATATAATTTCACAAACAAAGGTCTTTTCTGGTAGATCCTAGGTAGAAGTTACTTTGTGCCAAATGTTTTTGTTTAGATAGCCATTTGCCATATGTCTAAATGTCTGGTGACAGAGAAGCAGGAAGGTCCTTTTAATGGGAAATGTCGGGGTCATTCATTATATCTAGTACACCAATAATGGGGGCAATGAGACGAACTCAGCTCTCTCAGCAGTTCTGAGAAATGCAGGCTCTAGGCAGGGGTTCCCAGGTCTTTTAGGCACCAACACGGATAGAGAGAATTGGTGGCGGTGTATTCGGTACACTCCGTGCTTCAGTCTGGGAGAATGGAGTCAAGTGCGAGACTTCTGAGGAGCCAGTGGAGGGAATGTACACAGACACACAACATATATACATTTATGTCCAAATACAGTGGTGCAAAGGCCATATGGGCAAAGAAAACATAAGGCTTGTACTTTATTTTTACTTTGTTTTGAGACAGGGTTTCTCGCCCAGGCTGGCCTTGAACTCACGTAGTCAAGGTTGACACTAAACTTCTGATTCCTCTCTCCATCACCTGAGTGTTGGGATGAGAGGTGTGGTCACCAAACTCAGATTATGTGGTGCTAGGGATTGAACCCAGGGCTTCATGAATGAAGTATGGGCGAGCACATGACTGAACCCAGCCCCGCCCACTTCGGAAGAGAAAGCAGAGGTGAGAGGAAACTGGGGGAAGATGGCAGAGTCCGAACGTTCCTGCCTCTGTCTGGAGTCCCTGAACTCTGCCTTCTGGCTGCAGGGCTCCTCCTCCAGCTCCTCCTCTGTCTGCTTCCGGCAGCTGTCTCCCACAGCTGCTCTGCGGCCCCAGGTGTGACTCGGTCTCTAACTGTGCTGCTTGTACAGTGACCATTATCTGCAAAGCTTGGGAGCAGAAGGATCTGATTCTGGGCTATTCGCATATGGACGACGAGATGCCTCAGGGATGGGCTCTGAGTCTACAGAGGGAATTCACAGATTTTTTTAAAAAATATTTATTTATTATGTATACAACATTCTGTCTGCAGGTATGTCTGCAGGCCAGAAGAGGGCACCAGACCTCATTACAGATGGTTGTGAGCCACCATGTGGTTGCTGGGAATTGAACTCAGAACCTTTGGAAGAGCAGGCAATGCTCTTAACCACTGAGCCATCTCTCTAGCCCCTTCACAGATGTTTTGTATACACTGCAAACATGTATCCTGAAGGCGAGTTTATGGAATGTCTTCTATGCACGTTACTTTTTTTTTTTTTTTACTGTGACACGTGCTCGGAAGTCAGGTGTGGAATGTTCTGTGGTGTCACTCAGAAAGTTGTCAATGTGACACAATCTAAAATCACCTGGAAAAGGCGTCTCGGTGAGAGACTGTCTACGTCGGGTTGGCTGTGGGCATGTCCATTGGGTCTGTCTTTATTGCCTAACTGATGTGGTCAGACACAGGCTGAAAGAGAAACGGGGGGTGACACTGCTTTGGGGTTCTGGCCAGTGTAAGTATAGAGAGGGGCTGAGCACCAGCAAGCATGCTTGGCTCCATTCTCTCTCTGTTCCTGACTGTGGATGTGACTAGCTGCTTCTAGTTTCTGCCTTGACTTCACTGCAATGACGGACTGTCATCTGGAATTGTGAGCCAAATAAACCGTTCTCCCCTTAAGAAGCTTAATGTCAGGGAACAGTGTGCAGCAAACAGAAATGAAACGAGGCCTGGGCTTTGCAGATTAGAGATGTGCCATGCATATTACCATGACTGCCAACTACCGGCAGCTGCCCACTTTGAGCTAAGAACTATGCTAAATGCCTCACCTCCTCCCAAGCCTGGATCAGTCTTGTCAACTGTCTCCATTTTCCCAGGTGAGGAAATAGTCCCCAGGGAGCTAAGTGCCCTGGGTTAAATTCCCGAGCTCCTGAAATAGTGATACTGAGCACTGTGCATAGGCCATCTGAGTTCCAATCTGTGTTCTTAGATGGCAAAGTAAACAAGAAAGACAGCATGTACTGGAGGAGGACTAGGTGCCCCTACCATCGTAGGTGCTTGTGATGGCTGTCAACTTGACAAAATCTAGAGTCACCTGTGGGCTGGGTCTCTGAGTCTATCTGTGAGGGACTGTTTGAAGTTAATTCATGTGAGAAGAGACATCTTGACTATGGGTGGGGCCATTCCGAGCAGGGGATGCCAGACTGTAGAGAACGGGAAGGGTGCACTGAGTGCCAAGCATGCTCTCGTCCGCTCATTGCTTTCTGCTCTTGACTGTGGATGTAATGAGACCGACCAGCTGTTTCGAGTTCCCGCTGCCTTGATTTCCCCCACGATGATGAACTAGAACCCAGAACTGCTAGCTAAATAAACCTGTTCCCCCATAGGTTGCTTCTGTCTGAGTATTTTATCACATCAGAAAAAGAAACAGAAATCGGTATCAAGATGTGTTTTTGCTGCTGTATACACCTGATTGTGTGGCTCTTAGGCCTTTGGACAGTTTTGTGGGAGGAATATAGAAGGCTTTGAATTTGGGGGCTAAAAATCTATTGAATGCTGAGAGCCCTGCTGCGATGGACAGTAAGCTGAAACTGAGTCAAATAAACCCATTCTTCCTTAAACTGTCTTTGTGAGAGTATTTAGCACAACCACAATGAGAGAAACTAACATGGTCCTTAACTTAGACTTTATATTTATGTGCTAACAATAACCCTGCAAGATAAACTATGATTCCCATTTTACAGATGGAGAAAATGAGGCTGAGAGAGACCAAGTAACTCACCCACAGTCATGCCATTTAGGAAAAGAACCCAATTTTATCTCCATGTCTAGCCACATTCTTTCTGCTTCTTTCCAAATGAAATCCCCAGATGTTTCCTTGGTGGAATAAAATGATTTTAAAATCTCTCCTGTGGAAATGGGTAGCTTTGCAAATCCAAACCAAATAAATGTTATTTAAAAAAAAATGGGGAGAATTTGCCGGAATTTGAAAGCACTTATTGAAGCAAGGAAACCACTCTAAATTTTCTTTTGTGACTTCTTCAGTGTTAAGGAACCATATTTTCCAAAGTTCAAAGAAAAAGATGAGAGAGTAAACAAGAATTATTGGCTTAAAATTTGGATTCACAAATGGAATGGCTTACCTTTGGTATTCGATCTAATGTAATTTTAAGCACAATTGTGGCCTCCAGGAAACAGGAAAAATGAGCATGAACGCATGCAGTAGAAACCCAGGGGATCCTGGAGAATCAGGCTTCAGTCTGGAATGTTGTGTGAACGCAAGATTTAGCGTTTGCAGGTGGAGGCCAGATAACCTCTGGGGTGGTTCCTTGGGTGTAATCTATCTTGTTTTTTGAGACAGGGTCTCTCACTGGCCGAGGATTTAGCAATGAGGCCAAGCTGGCTGGTCAGTAAGCATCAAACATTCACTCCCCTTCACCTACCCAACACAAGGAAGGGCTGTAGGCACTCACCGCCACGCCTGGCTCTCCCCACCCCACCTCTACCCCATGGGCTCTAGGGATTGAACTGAGGTCTTCATTCTTCCAAGGCAAGCACCAAAAAATTATCTATCTCCTACCTAGAATATTCTTTAACAATGTTGCCATTCATGCCAGGCGGTGGTGGCACACGCCTTTAATCCCAGCACTTGGGAGGCAGAGGCAGATGGATCTCAGTGAGTTCGAAACCAGCCTGGTCTACAAGAGCTAGTTCCAGGACAGGCTCCAAAACCACAAAGAAACCCTGTCTCGAAAAACCAAAACAAAAAACAATGTTGCCATTCAAATTCTCATTTTATACACGGGCAAGATGGAAGAGATTGCTTGTTAGAGAGTTAAAACTGGACCCTGGGTTCTCCCCTTCTTTCACACCATCCCAGAATCTCTTTAGAGTACATTTCTTTCTTTTTCTCCCACTTGATTCAGCAAAACAAAAAGAGAATGATCAAAGAAACATTAAAAAAAAAAAAAAAGTCAGGACACCAAGAGTAAAGAGATCCTGAAAAGGGGTGAGGAAGGTAATTGCCTTCTGGAGGCTGGAATTAGCAGCCTAAGCAGGTAATTAAAGGCTCAACCACTTTCTGAAATCCCCAGCCCAAGCAGGACCTGGAAAGCAAGGACTAACTTCCAAGGAAAAGTTCAGTGGAGACAAAGGTGTGTGTATTTTGTGCTCGACCTGGTGGGAAGGGAAGATCAAAAGGAGATGTCAGCTGGGGGCTTGTGGGGATTTGTGGAGGGACAGCTAGAGACACGGCTCAGTATTTAGGAGCACCGCTTGCTCTTCAGAGAATCCAGGTTTGAGTCACAGCCCCACATAGTTAATTTAACAACCACCTGTAACTCCAATTCCAGACGCTCTGACGACCTCTTCTGGCCTCTGTGGACACTGCACAATGTGGAGTGCAGACACATTATAGGCAGGCAAAACACACAAACATTAAAATAAATAAAACCTCAAAAAAAATTTTTTTAAAAGATGTCATTCATGGTCCTCAGAGTCCAATTCCAGGAAATCTGATACCCATATCCTGAATTTGTGTGTGTGTGTGTGTGTGTGTGTGTGTATGTGTGTTGTTCCAAGAGTTTTTTTATTTTCTTGGGTTTTGAGACTTTCAAGATCTTATTTGTATATATAAAGTAAATAGAATTTCCCATAGAGGTGGAAGGAGGTTTAAACCCCAATAGTAGCAAACATGCTTATTTGAAATGGGAAGAGGGGTCATTCATGTCCACGACCCATCTCAACTTCCCTCTCTTCCTCCTCTCACCTTCCTGCTCTCTGCCTCCACCCTCCTTTCCTTCAGTCCCAACCCCTTCTCCCTCCTCTCTCCCCCTCCCCTCCACTTCCCTTCCCCAGACAGAAGTAACAAACTAGCTTCTTTCCCTGACCTCAGGCTCCGTGGGCTTAGGCTTCCCTCCTCTGCATCCAGGTGTCTGCTAACCTGTGCCAGTGGGGCCCCACTTCTCTCTACAAACTCCCCAAAGTCTCCCTGCAGGGGACAGCTCCCTCCTTCCCTAAATGGCCTTTGGAGGTCAGCTGTTAAGATGTGGAAAAACAGTGTGTGTGTATGTGTGTGCGTGTGTGTGTGTGTTGATACCAGACTGGAAAATCTCTGAAGTTTAAATAAGATGAGGCATTGTGGTGTTTGTTCATTTCAACCTGGTCTGTTTGGTGAGGAATATTATCACTACTGACAGTAATAGGGATTTCTCGCTAGGTCTGAAAGTTTCCCAGGAAGCCTTGGAAATTTCCAAGCATCCCCAACCAGATCTCAGTTTGATTCCCATTGTCTAACAGATGTTCACACCAAAAAGCGGTTAGGGAACCGGCTACATCTCAGGCAGCCCCAGGCGATCGCCTGTAGAAGTGAGAACGCAAGAAAAAGACGACTTCCACGCTCACACCCGTTAAACAGGAATTGGACAAGCTCACGGTGCTCCACGTGTAAATTAGAAGCCGGTGCCCTGGGGACGTTTCTCTCCAGACAGAGCCCCGTCACAGCTTGCTCTGAGGAGTGACAGGCAGAGGAGAAGCTGGTCTCCCAGCTGCAGCCGGGACCCTGCAGCAGGCCTGTGGAATATTCGCTGCATTCTTCCCTACGCCTGTGCTTCCTTCTTCCCTAGACCTTTCTATTCAACACTTTGCCTTCGTCCACTACCACACACGTCTCTCCCACAGGATAGGAACCACAGGCCTGCAGTCATCATAATTTCAGACAGGCCTCTGCTTAGGGGATGTCACCTTCGTCTGTGTAGTGAGCGCAGGTTCCCCCACCACACGCATACACCTGTTTCTCTCCACCATAAACCTGTTGAAAGAATCCTAGAACTTCCTATCCCAGTCCCTCATGGGAACCATTTGGGGTGTATTCAAATGATGTTCCCCTTCTTTAGGGGAGGGGGTGATGGGGAACCTCCTTTAGTCAATCACCTTTAAGAGGCCAGGTTAGGGTATGACCTTTCGGGTACACCCAGGGCTCGCTCTCTCGCTCTCTCTCTCTCTCTCTCTCTCTCTCTCTCTCTCTCTCTCTCTCTCCTTGGTTCCCGCATTATATACCTGAAGCTGGCCTTTTTGCTCCTGTCCTGTGAGTTTGGCCCTTATAATGAAGAATTATAACTGGAATCTTCTGGAGTCAGCTTGGGATTATTTGACTTGCGTCCTCACCCCACTTTTAACATCTGGCACCCAACATGGGGCGTGGGGACCAGTCTTACTCTTTTGGGGACTCCCCCCTACAGCAATCACGTGGTACATTGGGCACTGACTCTAACCCGCCAGCTCTAGCCAGCGGCTTGTGATCAACAGCCGCAGCTGAGTCCTTGCGCAACCCACCCTGGGAACGGGAAAGCAGCGTGGCCCTCCACACGCTGCTGCCTCTCCAGCCAGGGACCCCTGCCTGAGTAATGTCTCCCTCCCCGCTCCAGGCTTCCCCAGCACACCTTCACTGTCACAGGGTCCTGCATCACCAGCGTGTGGCTTTGTCCTTCCCAGACCTGTAACCTTAGGTAAAGGAAACTGCCGCTCTATGGAGAGGGATCCTGAACCCTTACTTTGCAGGCCGGACAGCCAGGCTTGTCGCAGGCCAGCATATCGCAGGCATGAGTCAAAGACCACAGCATAGTTCTGGTCGGGGGGGGTTAATTATACTCCATGTTCTTTATCAAAACTACCAAATGTATGTGGTAATTATAATTAGCATGTCTACAAAACCAAAACAAGAAGATATAATAACCATGTGTTTAGTAATAGCTAATTGTTCTCTGTCACTAATTCATCTGGATTTCCCTCTTAGCCCTAATTAGCACAACTTCTTCATGGCTTATTATTTATTTATTTACCTAGGTTGTTGAGGCAGCACCTTACCTTGGTCTAGCTCTGGCTGGCCTGAAACTTGTACTGGTCCTTCTCATGCTTCAGCTTCCCCAGTGCTGGGATGACAGGGTGCATCACCACACCTAACCCCTTTTGAATGCCTTCATTTTGGTCTTTGGGGTTTGTCGTTTTGTTTTTTGGAAAGGGGTCTCACATAGCTCAGGGTGGCCTTGAACTTGCTATGTAACTAAGAATCACATTGGAGTTCTGATCCTCCTGCCTCCACCTCCCCAGTACTTGGACGATGGGTGTGAGCCAGCATGACCAGGTTGTGCGGTGCTGGGAATTGAACCCAGGACTTCACGCATGCTGGGTGAGCATTCCGCCAGCTGAGTCACATCTCCATCCCTCCTCTTTTTAATTCTAATGAACACTTTAAGAAATCTCTGCTGGTGTTTGATAGATGGTTAATGCCAAAGGCCGCAGATTTTTGTGCTCTTGAAGCAGGAGAAACAACTGCATTGATAATTTCTAATCATACACTGCCACCAACTCTTTTCTTCAGATTCATAGTCTCTCTCTCCTTCTCCCTTTCCCCTCCCCTCGCTCTATTTCTGTCTCCCTGGTATTTTGAGTCCAATCTCATACTCACAGCTGTCCTCCTGCCTCAGCTTCCTGAGTGTTGGAATTCAGGAGTGGGCTACTACATCTGGTTCAGATTCTGTTTTGGCTGCTTTTCTCTCCTCCTCATTTAGTGGGATGGAAATGAGGCAGAATGCCTCATAATGGCCTGTACAAGAAGGCCCATAATGTCTATGTATCTATCTACGTATGTATGTATGTATGTATGTATGTATCTATCTATCTATCTATCTATCATCTATCTATGTGTCTGTCAGTCTGTCTATCTATCTATCTATCTATCTATCTATCTATCTATCCATCCATCCATCCATCCATCTTTTCAATCAGCAGATTCATGGACAGCTCTACAGCTTTGGTCCAAGCTCCAGAGGCAGCACATGTCTACACGGAGCCTCCCCCAGTGCAGTAGAACTGGTCTCTAGCACACAGGTAGGTCTGTTTTAAGAAGCTTTCTCTCACTCTTGTGTGTGTGTGTGTGTGTGTGTGTGTTTAATATAACACTTGAAAGTACATTTCAGCAGAAAGTAACAGGTTCTCAAGCAGCGCTGTGGAAGAGATTTACTCCCGAGAGGGTGCAGATTATCCCGCCAATTGATATCCATTCTCTATTAATTTTCCTGGAGTGTGTCCTCAGCTTCTCTTTCAATTCTCATTCCATTACATGCACTTTTAATTCCACCCGCATTCCTGCCTATTTTGCTCCAAAACCTCTCGTAATGTGATAAAAAGGAATCCCGTGTGGCCCAAATCACAATCTGGGGAAGTCTGCTACAAATTAATTGTATTCCCTAGGCACAATTACTGACATTATTATGTTGCTGATTAACTGCTTTTTAACCGAAAAATTCTTAATTCAGATTTTTTTTAGTCGCTTTATCCACTTATTTATTTATTTATTTATTTAGCCCAGGCTGGCTTTGAGCTTGCTGTGCAGCCAAACATGACTCAGAACTTCTGATCCTTCCACCTCTACCTCCCACAAGCTGTGGTTCCAGGCGTGGACCACTGTGAGCTTTCCGCTGTGCCGGGGATGGGAGCCAGGACTTGGTGCGCGCTGCCAATCGCTCTAGCAACTGAGCTACACCTCTAGCCCCAGAGACCAAGGTTTAAACAACCACTTGACGATTCTGATTTAGCAAACAAATTCAATTTCGTAAATAGGATTAGGGAGCAGGGTAATTTCCACCAGTGATGGGGGAGAGATTCAGAAGCAGACTCACCAGCGACCGTGCTTTCCTGAGCCTGACACCGTCTTCAAGCTTGTTTTTCTGATCTCGAAACTGCCGCTTGAAGTCGGGGGTCACTTCGTTTCTTTTTCTCCTGCTGCAAAATTGCAAGTGATGGGGAAATTATAACCGATCATTTGGAGTCTCCAGCAGCTCACAGAGCTATTTTTTCCGCCTGACTTCTGACGCCCTGTGATTTAAAGACTGCCTGTGCACCACTGGAGATAAGACAGCTGTCTGTCTATCGAGAGCCGGGTCAATCAGCCCTGGCACAGGAACACAATGGAGAGCTATGAGCGATGAAAAGGAGGGCAGACTATTTCTACAGAAAACTGTAGGGTGAGCCTCAGGATACAATGACACACGAGAAAGAAAACCAGGTAAAGAGAGGCGAATATATTGTATGCTGCCATTGATCTCAGAAGGAGACATCTGAAAACATAACATGCCTACTGTTTGCCAGTACTTTTTTTTTTTTTTTTTTTTTTTGGTTTTTCGAGACAGGGTTTCTCTGTGGTTTTGGAGCCTGTCCTGGAACTAGTTCTTGTAGACCAGGCTGGCCTCGAACTCACAGAGATCCGCCTGCCTCTGCCTCCCAAGTGCTGGGATTAAAGGCGTGCGCCACCACCGCCCGGCTTTTGCCAGTACTTTTAAAAACATTTTTATTTTATGTATACGTTTTTGCCTATATGTATGTATAAGCAGTGCTTGTGAGGCCAGAAGAGGGCGTCAGATCCCCTGGAACTAAAGTTACAGGCAGTTATGAGCTGCCATGTCCGAGGCTGGGAACTGAACTCAGGTCCTCTGCAAAACAATAACCCCAGTACTTTCTATTTGTTAAATATTATTATTACTTTTTGGCTATTATTTTATTATTTTTGAGGCAGGATCTTACTATACAACCTTTTACTGACTGCTCCTGAAACTTGCTGTGTAGACCAGGTTGCCTCAAAACTCCGGCTGATCATCCTGCCTCTGCCTCCTAAGCTTTGGGATCACGGGCAAGCACCACCATATCCAGATTTTTGAACTTTTTTAAAATGGAAGAATGATACAAAAATTTGAAAAACTGGTATCCATAGGTGGGATTCCCATATGAATCCCCCGGAAACAATATGAAGGCAGAGGGGCAAAAGCTAGACTCCCCCAAACATAACTTTATTTTGTATACTTGATTCTGGAACCATCTAAAATGTTCTCCAGAGCATAAGCTAAGATGAAAGAGAGGAAATAACAAAAAGCAAAATGAAACAAGTTTGATCTTGTCTATGAAGCTGGTAGTACTGCCACACACAAAGCAGTTTTTCCTGTGCCTTTAATGCCGAGATTTATCTGAACAGTCCTTCCTTCCTTCCTTCCTTCCTTCCTTCCTTCCTTCCTTCCTTCCTTCCTTCCTTCCTTCCTTCCTTCCTTCCTTCCTAGATGGGGTCTATTTATGTAGTAGTCTTGGTTGGCCTGGAACTCACTATTTAGACCACACTGACTTCAAACTCACAGAGATTGCCTTTGTCCCTCTGCTTCCTGGGAGTTGGGAGTAAAGATGCGCACCACCACGCCCAGCCTGTCTGAATATTCTTAGCAGGGTATCTGCCAAAGATAAAAGCACAAACCAGGAAATCTGAAGCTATTTTCGGTAATCATGTATGTTAGTATTAACAGGTTGGCTACCATGAAAGCTAGGGGAAGGTGGAGGCCATCAATCTGTGGCCCACAGCAAAGTCCAGCCTGTTGCCTGCTTTTGCTCATAGACTTGTATTAGAAAATTGTGATTTTATTTTTGTATGGGGGGAATGTCTAGGCGAGTTTTCAGGCTCTGCTATCAGGGCTGAGCAGTTGTGCCACGGAGCTTATGTCCTACAGAGTCTAAAATAGTTCCCTTCTGGCCCTTTCTAGAATAAGTTTGCCTGAAATAGTGGGTCTAGGTAATGCGCTTCCATGGTTACCGACAACACAGAAGGGAACAGAAATGAAGGTGCGTGTCTATGTAAATCTATTCTAGAGCTCCTGATTCTGACTATCAGTGTGGCCAGGGACGGAGGACAGGGGGCAGGAGAAGATGCATGTGGATGCGGCGACACTCCAGAATGTGAGGAGCATGACAAATCGCCCAATTTCTACAGCAAATTGCAAGGGGTCAGTGGACAAGGAGGAGGAGGGAGAGCAGGATGGGGAGGAACAACAGAAGAGGAGGAGGTGCAACAGAAGGTTAACTTAAAATTCATGGCAAGAATGGACTCATGAGTCAAACACAATACATATTTTAGAACATATCTGGAACCTTATGAAACAAAGCATTCATTAAAAAGTCAAACATCTGTGTGACATTCGAGGAACCCTGAACGCTGGTGACCCTTAACTGGATTAAGGAACTATTTCTTGAGTTAGATAAAGATGGTGTCAGGTAATGGTTTTTACAAAGGGTCTTTACGTTTTAAGAATACAGATAGAGTCGGGCATGGCGGTGCAAGCCTTTAATCCCAGCACTCAGGAGGCAGAGGCAGGTGGATCTGTGAGTTTGAGGCCAGCCTGGTCTATGGAGTGATTTCCAGGACAGTCGGGGCTGTTGCACAGAGAAACCTTGTCTGGAAAAACTAAAAACCAAACAAAGAAAGAAAGAAAAGAGAGAGAAAGAGAGGAAGAAGAAAGAAAACAGAAGTATATGTATGACATATGAAATAAGTCCTATATGGAATAATATAACATTATTTATTTAAAAAAATTATTTAGGGGATCCAGACATGGTGATGAATGCTTGTGGTTCCAGCATTAGGAAGACTGAGGCAGAAGGATTGGGAATTTGAAACTAACTTGGGCTTCATAGTAGACCCTGGCTTAATCATCAGCATCATCATATAGGAGAGGGGCAGAGTAGGTAAGGAATTAATGTTGACTATCTATCCATGTATCTATCTATGCATCTATGTATCTATGTATCTATCTATATTTGAATATCTGTTGTAAAAATTTTATTTAAAAAGAATGTACCTGCCCAAATATTACTTGCCACTTCATTTTCAAGACCTCGCTCAAGTTTTAACCGAGGAGTTTCAAATAGACAGAAGAGCTAGAAGAATAGGGCATCGGTCTCAGCCTTAAACAGATGTTGATGGTACTTGGCTGTGCTTGCTTCACTGCACCCTCCACATGTATATAGCTGGGTTTTGTGGTGGTGGTGGTGGCTTGATTAGTTGCAGAAATGACACCCACCCCAGTACTTCAACACTCATCTCCTAAGACGAAGACACTCGTCTACCCAGCCACACTAGCACCATAGGAAAGAAACATTATTTAATATCGTTTAGTACATGGTCTATATTCAGAAGTCTGCAGTTGTTCCAAGGATCTTTTGTTGTTTCTTTTTTTTCCCTCCCTCTCTCCCTCTTATCCTTCCTCCCTACCTCTCTCCCATCTGCCCTTTTAACTAGGACCCCCTCAAGAGTCAAGCTGCATTTGGTTATTCTAGAACTTTCTCCCATCTCCTTTCCTCAGTACAGAGACTCTGTGTAGCCTTACCTGTCCTGGAACTTGCTCTGTAGACCAGGCTGGCCTCAAACTCACAGAGATCCGCCTGCCTCTGCCTCCTGAGTGCTGGGATTAAAGGCATGTGCCACCACACCTGGCTTTAATACAGATTTTATTTTTGAAGCCAGAATCTAAGACATCTCAGAGAATTTAACACATGCTTGCAATCCCGTGTGTGCATCCCCCATTCATTCTGTTTCAGGTGCAGGACTAGAAAGTACCTTCCTGACAATGTTTACTCCTAACACTGTCTTAAATTGGCTTTTTCAGTAGTGACATACCATTCAGCTTGGCCATATGTAGGAAAAATGAAGCCATCAAATTACAATTTGAAGGAGAGCATCAATATACAGAAACTTCAAATGTACAGGAAAACCAGGCACTGTGGCACACACTTATAATCCCAGCACTCAGGGTTCTGAGGCAAGAGGAACACAGGTGCAAGGCAAGCCAGGGCTATGAAAGGAGACTCTACCTCCACAAACAAAAGGCAGGAAAGTTGAGAGATTAGCAGCACAGTGATGAACCACACAGTCTCCATCTCACTTCAATAACTGGTCATATTTTACTACACATAACTTAACTTTCTACTTCATTATACTACAGTTTTTCGTTTGAGGGTTTTTTGTTTGTTTGATTGATTGATTTTAGGACAGGATATCTCTATGTAGCCCAGGCTAGCCATAATGTGCTATCTTCTTGCCTCAGCTTCCTCAGTGCTAAGATTACAGGTGTATATCACTAATATCTCAACTGCAGTTTTTCTTTTGAGACAAGGTCTCATTACTTAGCTCAGGCTGCCTCAAACTTGCTCTGATCTTTTTATAAGCCCATGCCTAGTTAGCTAGGTAGGGAAAAGTGGCTGTCTTACTACCTCACGCTCTGCATGAGAGGGTGGTGGTCAAAGTTTGGCCTTCCCTCCTTTTGATTGCTTATTCACTGGTAAAGGAAGGAAGCATAAGAAGGAAAAGGAAAAAAATCTAGTGTGAACCACACAATGCTGGTTGGGTTTGGTTTTGGCTGGTTTGGCTGGTTTTGGTTATTTTAATATTAAAATATTAAAACAAGACATCTAAGATTGGAGCAATGGTTTATCAGTTAAGGGCTCTTCCTGCTTTCTCATAGGACCAGAGTTCAGTTCTCAGGATTCACTCTGAACAGCACACAATCACTTGTGACTCCAGTTCAAAGGCCTCTTCTGGCCTCCACAGGTATCCCTCCCAGTACACACACACACACACACACACACACACACACACGCGCGCGCGCGCGCGCGCTACAACACATGCACACAGATACATGGTTAAGTAAAATTTTAAATATTTAACAACGGGCTGGCCAGATGGCCCAGCAGGTAGCAGTCCTTGCTATACACACCTAATGATCTGAGTTTGATCCCCTGAACCCAGGGTGGAGGGATAGAACTGACTTCTGAAAGTTGTCCTCTGACCGCCACACACGTGTGCCAGGGCACGCACACACAGTATTTAAAACAGTAAGTAGGTTGCACTGCTAAGTCATCACAGCTATAAGAAGTAGACGGATGGTGGTGGAAAGGGCAAACTTGTTAAGAGTGGTTTAGTCCACATTGACCCACTGAAAGCTTCTGTAGTTAATAGCGAGTTCTAGGATCACTTTTTCTTTCA
Source organism: Alexandromys fortis (assembly GCF_014885135.2). NCBI lineage: Eukaryota > Metazoa > Chordata > Mammalia > Rodentia > Cricetidae > Alexandromys > Alexandromys fortis. Next base: position 1,238,003 of record NW_026067956.1, read on the forward strand.
TCTCCTCAAATATCAATCAATTATTTTGAAAAACCAATAGGGTGAGAGGGGCACGGAGCGTCTCACCGTTGCCAGAGGTGTTCGGGGTCACAGTTGTCTAGATAATTAAAGCGGATGATATCAGTGGGATGCTTATCCGACGATCGCCACGGCGGAAGCTCTTTCTCCCCTGGGTTATTCTTCTTTCTTAAGGAGGCGGAGGATCGCAAAGCTAACGAAGGGGACTGCTTTCCCTCTGGAGAGCTGCCGGGAACGGGCTGAACGTCGGCAACTATGAATCCATCCTTTGGAGGCGTCTAGAGGAAGAAAGTGTGTGTTATTTCTACCCTCAGACCACCAGAATAACACCACCACCAAGAACAAAGAACACAAACATATTAACCACCCTCCCTCCTCCTCCTCCTCCTCCTCCTCCTCCTCCTCCTCCTCCTTCTCATTCTCATCCTCACTGTGGCAATGATAATGGTGTCTCATCTTCACTATGGTGATAATGATGAGATGATAATGGTGGTAAAGGTCACGAGGACCACAGCAGTCCCAGTCCCAGGAGCACTTCATGTGCATAGCAGCTCCTTTGCATTTTCTTATTCCATCGCTACAGTAATTTATTATTTATTTATAGGGTCTTGTGTAGCCCAAGCTCACCTCAAACTCCCTATACAGCCCAATGTGGTCATGAACTCTTTTTTTTTAAATAATTTATTATGATTTATTTAACTTTATTTTATGTGCATTGATGTGAAGTTGTTAGATCCCCTGGAACAGGAGTTGCAGACAGTTGTGAGCTGCCATTTAGGTGCTGGGAATTGAGCTTGGATCCTCTGGAAGAGCAGTCAGTGCTCTTAACCGCTGAGCCATCTCTCCAGCCCGATCATGAACTCTTGATTCTCCTGCCTCTGCTTCCTGATCGCAGAGGTTACGAGTCTCTTATGCCAGGTTTGTGTAGTGCTGGGGACTGAATTTAGGACTACCTGACAGACAGGCAGACACTCTACCAGACGAGCCGCGTCACCTGCCTTATTTGGTTTTCAAAGACAGTGTCTCAGTCTGTGACCCAGACTGGCTTTGAGATCACTGTCATCTTTCTTCTCCAGTCTCAGAAGCGCTGGGATTACAGGTGTGAGCACCACTCCCAACTCTCACAGTAATTTAAAGATAGCTCATCATCGCTCCTATTTTACGGAGCCAGTGTCTGAAGCTAGAAGAAACTATTCAATCGACCCATAAGGACATAAAGAGGATTTCGATTTGATTCCAGAATTCAAATCCAAGTCTGTGGTACTTCAAGTCTGTATGTCAAACCTTTCCATCCTATCCTGTAGCTCTACTACCCATTTCCTAGCCTGTCACACATCAGTTAATATAGTCATAGACGGATACAACCCCCCCCCGCCCCCCAACAGCGCTCTACCCTTAATGAGCTAACAGACAGACACGTTCAAATTGCACAGGGGTAGACTGTGGCCGTGTCAGTTATCCAAAGCCAAGCCACTCCCTGAGAATAATTCTATTTAATTTCCAAAATTAGAAGTCTGTCTTTTGTGTGCCTGGTTCATAAAGTGTTTTCAATGCGGGTTTAGCCTAAGGGAAGTGGTACTGGTATGTTAAGAAGCCATTAAGAGCTCAATTTTTGTTCATTAAGAGATTAAGGAGGCTTTGCTTCGTAAATCGACTTGCTTCAATTGTGAGTGAAAAATCAAGAATTTCCCCAGTTGGGACTGGGGTGTAGCTCTCTGGTAGAATCTTCGCTAGGTTCTTATAGTTCATACCCAGCTCCACCAAAAATAGAGAAGGAAGGAAGGAGGGAAGGACAGAAGGAAGGAAGGAAGGAAGGAAGGAAGGAAGGAAGGAAGGAAGGAAGGAAGGAAGGAAGGAGACAGAAACAATCCTCTAGTTCCCCAAGCACAGCAAGTTCACTGTTTGAGCCACTCCTTGTTTGTGGTCGTCATTTCTACTCCGATATTATCCTTAGTAACTAGGTGTTTCAATGACAGTGTTTATTTGGGTATGGCATGGCTCCTAGGCTGAGTCCTGTGGAAACCTGGTTAGGATCTTTGTAGTCTTAGCACCTAGCACATAACAGCATCTGATAAATATTTACTCAGTTAATGAATGATTATGGCTGTATCAGTTTGCTGTCTGCTGCTATGATAAACTCCATGGCCAGAAAAGCAACTTGGGAAGAAAAGGATTCATTTCGTCTTACAGGTTAAAGTCCATCATTGAGGGAAATCAGGGAAAGATCTCGAAGCAGAAACCATGGACGAATGGTGCTTGCTGGCTTGCTTCCAGGCTCATGCTCAGTTACCTTTCTTACATAGTTTAGGATTAGCACCTAGGATTAGCTGCCTAGGGTTAGCACCACCCATAGTGGACTGGGCCCTCCCACATGAGCAATCAAGACAATGCTTCACAGGTATGGCAAAAGGTCAATCCCAGTCATGTCAAGTTGACACGCGAGATTAACCAACTAAGAAGACATTTAATATTTGTGTAATTCTGTACAGGCCTCATCTAGAAGGGACATTCATTTTTATTAGCTTATTTAGAAATAAACCCGTGTCTTTTCGCTGGAGGAGTTCTACTTTTATCCCTTGTAAGGGTTGGTATTGTCAATTTGACAGGATCTGGAGTCACTCAGGAGACAAACCTCCGGGCACACCTGCGAGGGGGTTTCTAGACTGGGTTAGTGGAAGTGAAAAGATCCACCCTAACTGGGGCAGCATCATTGTGGGCACTGAGGTTCCCGACTGGACAGACAGGAGACGGTGACTGAGCACCAGCATCCAGCTCTTAGCTTTCTGACTGTGGAGGCACGTGACCAGCTGCTGTAGGAATTTAGCAGTGTTGCTCTACCTAGAGCAGACACTATAATGAACAGCTGTTTTATAGAAGTCCCTTGACCCTGAAGAATCTTTGTGGAAAACAGCGATTGCTTGCCGTGATTTGTAGAATGTTTTTCTGAAGGAGCATTGCAGCCTCCGCGTAACTGTGGTCACAAGACGCCTCTGGCGCACCCGAGGCTCCTGCGTTACTGTGTGCTGCAAATGTCCACAGGAAAGGACTAAAGTCACGAGGGTCCATGATGCTCTCCTTTAGAGAGACATACGGTTAGATCAGGGATCTCGGTATGAGGAAATACTTTACCCAAAAAACAACTTTGTGTGACAATCAAATAGGCCTTTGTATGGCTGTTCCGGGTTCAGTTCATCAGAGGCAGAACCACACAGGCCTGAAATTTCATCTTGGAGGGACCTCTCTCTTCAACCGATCCACATGACACAGAACACCCCACCAACCAACCACTTCAACATCCTTCAGTCATGGCTTCCCACCACTATAGACCAAGAGCCAAAAATAAGCCTTTCTTTCTGAGTTGCTTTTGCCACAGCAGTGATAAAAGCAATTAACATAATAGTATTAGAAATAAAATAATATGGAATAATTAAAAAACTGGGGAAGTATTTATGTATAAGTAAGAGTAAAATACAGAAAAATCATTAATTCTGAAAAGCACAATGCTTGGTATTCTAACAAACTGACAATAATGAAACCCACGACAGTGACGTAAGCAAGTTTTGCTCCTAACATTTCAAATCTTTTGTGTTGGCAGTCGGGTTAAAGCCTGGGCCTGACACATGCCAGGCAAGCTCTGGGCCCACTGCTGAGCTATGTTCCCAGTCTGAATGTAGATTTTCTGGAATTCTGTCATGAATGAACGTTGAACCCTGTTAAACAACTTGTTTGCATAGCTGTATTAAAATGATCCCATATCTCTTCTTTTTTTTTATTCTGTGACTATTCACATCAAATGGGTGTGTGTGTGTGTGTGTGCACTCACATGTGTGTGAATACATGTGTGAACATGATTATGGAGGACGGAGTTAAACCTTGGGTGTCAGCTAATAAATAAACGCTCATGCATTCTGGCACATATCTATAGTAACAGCATCCCTAATTCTGAGGCAGGAGGCTCTTGAGATCAAAGCCAGCCTAGGCCACATAAGAAGATGCTGTCTCAAACAATGAGCTAATCAGCCCACTGACTGACCAACCAACAAACTTCAGCTCATCTTATAGAATCATAACAAATATCAATTTGTAATTTCTAATGGCCCATGCTGATAATTACTGAATATAATGCAGAATTCCCACATCAGAACTATCTGGCACATAAATCAGGGCGAGGAATCAGAGAGGAGCACACACTCCCCAGCCCCAGGCCTGAACTCTGCAGGTAGCTGCGGTTGGAGGGCAGCAGGTGAGACCTCTCTGTAACACGAATATCCTGAGAAGGTCTATGAAGCTTCAGACGAGACGTTCGGAGTCTCGGGGGTGTCCTTTGACCCATTCCCTTTCCTACATTCAAGATGGATCTTTGACTCACGAGTTCTAGAATTTGCTATCGCTTTCCGTCTCAAACTTGCCTTGGGTTTGGTGACGTGAAGTTCTCTCACCATGTGAATGTAGTGCTTTTTCCAGAAGCCCTGCTCAAACGGCGTCGGGGAGAAGTTGATGTACCAGTTAAAGCGCAGGCACTTGAGCATCCAGAGCTGGTCCAGCTCAGCCAGGCTCTTCCAGTACCAGCTCACCTGGGAAAACAAAGCAGCCTTGTCAGGTTCACGGCCTCGTTTCCTCTAGTGCTGAGCTGCGCTGAGGGACCCCAGAGAACTGCTGTCATTTGCCTCGGAGGCATAGCTCGGTAATGAAACACTTCTGATTCTCCTGCGGTGTTCTGGAATTACAGGTATGCCCCACCACGCCTGCTCTACAGGGTTTTATCTCAATTTAACTCAGGTTTATTTAATTTTTTTTTAGTATTTTTTAAACATTTATTTTTACTTTAAATGTAGCAGAATTTGCCTGTGTGTACGTATAGGCATGCAATCCAGAAGAGGAGTCAGGGCCCTGGGACTGGAATTATAGACAAGTTGTGAGCTGCCATGTGGGAGCTGGGAACTGAACCTGGATCTTCTGCAAGAGCAGCAAGTGCTCTTAACCGCTAAGCCATCTCTCCTGCCCCTTAACCTCAGTTTCACACAGTAAAGAATACTTGTAAGAAATACTGGCTTCTTTTTTTCCCTAAGCCCTCTGAGGGTACACTGGCACATTCCGTTCTACTTATCTTTCTTTCTGTTTTATTTTGCTTTTGGGAAAGGGTTCACTCTGTAGCCCAGGAGAGCCCTGAACTCACAACGGTTCTCCTGCCTTAGCTTTCCCAGTGCTGAGTTCACAGCTATGCAGCTTAGCTTAGATACCCGTCACTCTTGTTCTCTTAGCAGACATCTCACAAAGGCCCTCTCTTGTGCTTTTCTATCTTCAGGTGAGCTGCACTGCACAATCTGGCATGTTATTACAGCTGTGTACAAGGCACCTTGCACTGCACAGCCTGACTTGTTATTGTAGCTGTGTGCTAGGTGGCAATGCCGTTCTGCTGAGGGCTGAGGAACCACGTATATGAGTATAATTGCTAGCAGTTTTGTCATCTGACACTCCTGGTGTCTTACACACACACACACACACACACATACACACACACACACGCACGCACGCACACACACCCTCTAAGTCTACAGAGTTAAATATAAAAAAACAAGGTCAACAGCCATTCATTCAAACTTCGCAGAATAAAACCCATCACTTCGTCTTTATGCCCATGCATGTGAAGGTTCATCTTTAGGTTATTCCACCCTCAGGGTTTCCTAAGGCTGTCCCAACAAAATGCCATATGCCATTCCATTGCCTTTACCTGTGCACAACGGCAAAGGCTCCGGGGGTCCAAGAAGGAAAAGATATAGACGGATAACACCCTTGGCAGCTTGGTAGTAAAATCCAGGGCCTCCGCTGGAATTCTTTCCTGCAGCTTTCGACAGCAGAACTTCTGCTGGGCCAGGGAGCAGCGCTCTAGAAGGCCTGTAAGGATTCTTCTCCTTTGAGAGTCTGTCCATTTGTCAAACTGAGGAAACAGAGTAAGAGAGTCCCATGGGTATTCTGATCAAGCGTGAGGAAGAGACCAGCACAGAAAGTGAGTTTAGTAAATGACTTGCTAGCGCACAGCATGCGTTTGTTGCTATACCAGTTTGGTAAATTCCACATTTCACCACGGACTTATCCTTTCTCGCATTTCCATGTATGTGACCAGACCACATGGACTGGACAGAATGCATCTGGCCCAGACCTTCAGTGTATATGTAATAGTCAACTTGACACAATCTAGAACCACTTGAAGAGAGTCTCACGGAGGGGTTGTCTAGACCAGGTTGGCATTTGGGTATGTCCCTGGTACAATGTCTCCTGAGGGATTATCTAGACCAAGTTGGCATTTGACCATATCCCTGGGGGAGTATCTCAGTGAGGGATTGTCTAGACCAGGTTGGCATTTGGGTATGTCCCTGGGGGAGTGTCTTGATTATGTTAATTGATGTGTAGGCCCATATTTTCTGCACGGTGTGACAGCCAAGTTCTCGGGCCATAGTTGGTATCCAAAGCAATCCCTCTAGACAGGCTGCCGCTACCTAACAACAGGCTCAGGACGTACCGCTCCTTCTCTTTTGTTATTATGTAGATCGCCTGGGAAGAGGTGTAAATTCCAAGCTAGTGAGTTGGGGACGTGACCGCAGTCCCACTCCTCCCTCCCCTCCCCCACAAAGATAATATTAAGGAGCTTCCACCTTGGTTTACCTTGGGGAATAAAAGGTGCTTAAATAATAAACACGGGTGATCCTCAAGAATGAATGAAGCCTGAGACTCCCTTCCGATATTGCTGTATGAACTGTGTCTCAATTTTTCCCACACCTCCATGCCGATCCAGAGAGGGAAAAGTAGTTGATGTTGGGGCGTCGGACCCCGACACAGCCTATAGTGGGAGGCACCATTCCCTCGGCAGGGGAGCCTGTGCAATCTAAGTGCTGAGAGAAAGCCGAGCATGTATGCACGTATGCACTTACCTTTCTCTGCTCTTGACGGTAGATGTGACTAGCTGTTTTAAATTACTGCACTGATGTCCCTGCTATGGTGGACGATAACCAGAACTGTGGACTAAGATGAACCCTTCCTCCCATGATTGCTTTCTTGTTGAGGTGTTTTGTCATCGCACACATGACATGACACTAGGAAGCAGCAAGTAAACGTGTGTATGAAGAGCAGAGAGAGATGAGTGACCCTCGATGGCTCTTAGCCAGCTTTCTCCTGTCTGATACAGTTGAGAAGCTCCTGTTCAGGAGATGGTCTTACCTACAAGACAATGCCCACAGACACACCCACAGGTCAGTCTAGCTGAGATAGCTCTTCAGCTGAGATTCCCTTCTCAAACGAGTCTAGGTTGTGGCAAGCTGACGTTAAAATTCGCCTTCACAGTATGTGTGCCGATTCATTTTTGTTGGGGTACAGATGTGAGAAATGCGCCTGTAGGGTGTGCCCCTCTGCCCCCCCCCCCCGTCTTCTTTTCCAACTTCAAAAGGAGCCTTTCTTTCAACAATTTAAATCACCTTGTGATGACTTCAGAATTTGTCTGTAAAAGTTCCACTTCCTCAGCTTCCCTCCGGACACTGATTCAGAGTTATTAGAAACTCTCCTGGATTACAGTTTACCTCATGTAAAGTCTGTTTATCCGTTCTGAGTTTGGATTATTTGACAGGATAGAATACTCAGTGTCTCACTTTCAGTTTTCTACTGTTTGTAATGTTCAAAATGTCCTCATTTATACATTGAGGGTCATTATAGCTACACTGTAGGGACATTGTGAGGATTATATACTATAGTGAGGTTTACATATATGTATATATGCATGTGTATGTGTGTGTTTACATTGTATAAGTGACACCTATTATTCTAAAATGCCATGGAGATCTTAAAAGCAATAAGTAAGTGGTTAAATCTACATACAAGAGATAAATCTATGTGCAAAACACTTCAGAAGCATCAAGCTGTCATTTCTGTGCTTTGACATGAATCAGTCAAGGTAAGCTCCCCTGATTTCCTTAGTGCCACAGAAGAGAACGAACTCACATTATAGTGTGAATTAAAATGAATATAAAAGAACATTAGGATCATAAAAACCTATAAAGGAAAACACTGAAACACTCTCCCTGGAGATTAAAAAGATAATTACATGGACTCTTCATTTGTTTCGCTGATCCAGAAAGTCCAGGATAATTTACATTTGGCTCGGATAGGTGTTTTTTGCCTCAGGGATTTTCCTTTCTAATTGTGTTTGTTTTAGCTAATAGAAAATGAATTTGCATTCCTTGAAACCCTACCAAGTCAAGGTGGGGGTGGTGACTCAGAATACTGAGCAGCAGGGGAAAAAAATCCCTTTGGAGTTTAGAAGGTGTTAGAATAAACTAAGAAGTAACTAATCCACGCAGAGTTCACTGGGCAGGAATTTAGCAACCTTCCTTATTTTTTGCATCAACTCTTCAGTAAAATACAAAGCATAAAAGGAAGGGATGAGGATGTAAGGCTGGGAGCCATTAGAGTTCTCTTATTCTACTGTCACACGGTATCGGGGTTCACTCCTGAAGGATGCAGTTCTGTGGGGTATTCTTAGTAACTGTGAGCATGCTATTTTCAGAGTTGCTGTAGCTTGAGCTGTTGGAGTTTACCAATCTCACAATGAATGGCAAGGACAGGGAGGTGATTTGGGAGGCTTCCCCCAGCTTGTGGAGTGTGTGTGTGTGTGTGTGTGTGTGTCACTGATGCTGGGAATCACCACCTATCACTGGAGACATCAAGTGAGGGTCTCAGCCAGATCCAGCGCTCACAGGATTATCTTGCTAGCCACCTGGCTCTGGGGATCCTGGCTCTGCCTTGGCCCATATGGAAAAATATAGAAAAAATATGGGTTAATTTAAATGTAAGAGTTAGCTAGTAATAAGCCTGAGCTACTGGTCAAACATTAATAATTAATATAAGCCTCTGAGTAATTATTTGGAAGTGGCTACAGGACAGAGAAACCTCTGTTTACACTTTTTATTCTATTTTAAACTGTTTTGGGGGGGGCGAGTAGAAGATTGATTTATGAAAACAGGGTCTCAGGAGCCCAGGCTGACCTTGAACCTGGTATATAGCCTGAGGCTGTTCTTGAATAGATTCTCCCACCTCTGCTTCCCAAGTGCTAGGAATACAGGCTTTTAAGTGTACAGTGGCATTAAATAATTTCACATTATAGTGCAACCACCACTACCACCTATCTCCAGAACTTTCTCAAACCAAGAGTCTACGCCTATCAAATACTAGCTCCCCAACCCCTAGTCGCCTCTGTTCTATTTTCTATCTTTATGAATTTGCCCATTTTAAGTTCCTCATATAAAGTGGAGTTGTACAATGTTTGTCTTTGAAACTGGCTTATTTCACTTAGCACACAGTGCCTTCAAAGCTCATCCATGATATATAGTATGTATCAGAAATACTTCCCTTTTACGGCTGAATAACACCCCATCATATGAACACAGCATGTTTTGTTTATCCATTTACCTGTGGATGGATATTTGGATTATCTGTGCTTTTGACTATTTTGAATATCGTTGCTATAAACAATCATGTGCAAGTTTTTGTATGAGCATATGTTTTCAATTCTCTTGAGTAGCAGAAAATGTTTAGTTGCGACTGTAGAGTAATTCAACAAGTAATTTGTTGCCCAGAAACACATAACTTGACATTATTCAGTAATGGATAATGACCTTTGGGACTCTGTCTCCTCGTTAGAGGAACAGATGAGAAAGTCCTCTCTGATGATAAAGGGTAGCTGTAGCTTGTTAGGCAGAAGCACGAAGTTGTTAGTGTTCTCATGCGGAAGTTCAAGTATACACAGGATAGTGCACCTGCTGCCCGGATGCTGGGGGCCCCGTGGATGAACTGCACCGGTTATAGACATCACCTCAGACCCAAACCCACATCACTAGTTCTGTGGTTCCAGGAGGCTGGAACACAATAGCCATATTTCTCTGCTGACAGCTAGCTCTGTGCTGAATGCTGCCCGTGAAGAGGGAGGCACTAGGGGGAAACTGAAGAAGAAGAGACATGCTCCTTTCTGTTCGCCCGCTGCTTCTGTCAGCTCCCCCCTGACTCTTAACCCTGATTTCTCATTCCAGCTTTTCTCCAGATGACTTTGAATCATCAGGCTTCCTTGGATATATAAGAACCATCTGGCTGGGATGCCTGCTGTTCCCCCTCAGGAGTGTGGGTCCCCTGCCGGGCTGGGGCGAGTAAGGCTGGCATTAGCTCAGTTCTCCACCGACCCTCATCAATCCCTTCCTGAGTCTTTTCTTCAATATCCGCTCACCAATGCTTTTGATTAAATTATGTCTGTTAACATGATGGATGAGTTGTGTTTTCCAGGGAGACTCTAAATGGAAATTATCAGTCATGCTTCTCAGGAAGGAGCTGGCACTGCCTTAGGTACACATGGCACCAAGACAACATTGCAGATAGAGTGTCTGTGTCCTGAAACATTCACACGTTGAAATATTTACTGTCTGTCTGTCTGCCTGTCTATTGGTTTTTCAAGACAAGGTTTCTCTGTGTGTAACCCTGGCTGTCCCGGAACTCACTCTGTAGACCAGGCTGGTCGCAAACTCAGAGATCCTCTTGCCTCTGCCTCACTGAGTACTGGGATTAAAGGCATACACACCTCCATGGGCATCAGGCACCCACATGGTGCACATAAACACATGCAGGCAAAACACCTGTACACATAAAATAAATCTAAATAAAAATTTAAACAAACATGAACTTCTAAGCTGCAGAAGTGAGGGTAGTAGGTGGGACCTTTGCTAGGTGGATCAAAACGGATCCCAGAGGATTCTTTCCCCCCTTCCTGCCCTTTCAGGAGACAGCAAGATGGCTGCATAAGAGGGCTTTCAACAGACCCATCACCAGCACCTTGATCTTGAGACTTTCCAAATCCCAGAACTAAGAAAAATAAATAAATGGCCACTTGGCCTATGGTTTTCATTACAGCAGCTTGAATAAACCAAAACAGATAAGATACTGATGTGGGATTCCCCTCTGGGCCTATTGCAGCACAGAATAGAGCAAGGCGGGAATTCCAAGCAAATAGATGTAGAGAGAGAATAGGCAGAGTCAATGAGAAGGCATGTAGCCACCACAGGAGACAGATGCTGGACACCAGACAGAACCTTACTGGTAGGCCACAACCACGTGGCAATACACAGATTAATAGAAATGGGTTAATTTAAGATATAAGAGCTAGCTAGAAATACGCTTAAGCTATTGCCCAACCAGTATTTCAACGAATCGGTTTTCTGTGTGATTTTTAGGGTCTGAGTGGCCAGGCAACAAATAAGCAGTCTCCACCAACAATATCCCATGGTGCAGAAACAGGCATACTTTACTTTTATTATCTATCTATCTATCTATCTATCTATCTATCTATCTATCTATCTCTTCTATCATCAATCTATCTCTTCTACCATCTATCTATCTATCTATCTATCTATCTATCTATCTATCTATCT
>NW_026067956.1:1249569-1282444 GCF_014885135.2 Alexandromys fortis
CCTCCCTCCCCCCCTCCCTCCCTCCCTCCCTTCCTCCCTCCCTCCCTTCCTTTTTCTTTCTTTTGTCTTTATTTCATCTAGCTACCTTGTGATATTGAGGATTATACGCAAGGCCTTGTGCAGGCTAGGCAAGTACTTTGACTCAGATATCCACAGAAGCCCTGGATAATTTTAAATGCTTTACCCATTTTCCAAGCAGAGCTCTTCGTTCTTCAAACACCTACAGCAAACAGAAGAAAATAGGGTCATTTTGGGCATCATGACTCAAGACACCCACTATAAACAAAACCGTTAAAGGATTGGTGAGTAGGGATTTACCGCCTCAACCGAGTATGAAGAGACAGGTTGTGTTTCTGAGAGGGCACTTATTTATTTATTAAAAGGCCTTGTACTCTCTAGGTAGGCCAAGGATGACCTTGAACTTCTTCCTGTCTCCACTTCCAGAGTGCTTGGATTACAGAAGGTGCCACCACTTCTGGTTCACGCAGACCTGGGGCTGTGAGCAGGCCGGGCAAGCACTCTACCACTGAGTACACTCCCAGCCCACTTTACTTTCTTTTAACCTAGGCAAGGCCTCTCTTCTTAGTTTCTGTACATGGCATAATTCACAGGAAAGAAGTAACCTGTTCTCCCTTCTCACTTTCCTCCTACCCTCCTTCCATTTTTTTCTTTTTTTCTTTTAGACAGGGTCTCTCTCTATAGACCAGGTTGGCCCGGACCTCAACTTACAGCCCAAACTGGCCCAACCAACCTGATCTTCCTATCTCTGTCTCCCAAGAACTGGGGTTACAAGTGTGTACCACCAAGACTCACCGAGAAATTGCCCTTTAAGAGAAATGAAGTAGGAAGGGAGAAAGGAGTTGTAAAGAGTATTCGGGTCTCAAGTTTGGAAGGTCATAAACTGACACAGACAAATAAGAACATGGAGCTCCTGGAATTTTTTTCAATATTAATCATATACGAATTTGTAAAATACATGAATGAGCAGTCCTGTTTCTTCCTGTGTGTGTGTGTGTGTGTGTGTGTGTGTGTGTATGTATAGGTCAAAGGTCAACAACATCACCTATCTTCCCCTAATCTCTCTCTAACTTATTTTTTGAGACAGGGCCTCTCACTGAACCTGGAGCTCATCAGTTTGGCTAAACTGGCTGGCCAGTGAGCCCTGGGTATCCAATTATCTCTGCCTCCTGGGCATTGAGATATAAATGCATGCTACTGTGTGCAACTTTCTTTGCAGGCTCTGGGCATCGAACTCAGGTCTCCATGCTTGCCAAACAAGCACTTTACTAACCAAGTCATCTCTCCAGTCCTGCTTTTGTCCTCAGTGTATACATACATATATGAACATTATAAAATTAGTAATTTCTGTATGTGTGCCTCTGGGCTTACAACTTTGTGTCGGCATAGGTTTGCTCTTATACACTATTTGGGTTAGAAACCATGTCCTACGCATTTGACACATCCGAGCAGAGTGCTGGTATAGCATATTGCAAGTACCCGAGACAGTACATTCCAATGGATGTGATGGATGGCCTTATGGGTGTTACAGAACAGTGTGAGTAAAAGTATAGGTTGATATTTTTCTGAGCCCCAGAGCATATGTGGATCTGAGCATACGAAGAGAAGACCAACATGGGTATATCTGGCAGAGGAGGAGTTATACAGAAAGGAAGAGAGAATAATGAACATATGTGACTGTGTCTCCCACGCCAACACAGACACGCTCTGTCAGCTTTCAAATGGGGACCAATGTTACCGCTCTCGAGCAGTCCTGCAGGGACGTTCCAGCTAGGAGAGGCTGTGCAGACCTCGCTCCTTCCTCACTGTGGAGGATGAGAAGTTGGCTTCATGCTGCCAGCAGACCAACCTTTGCTCTCTCAGACCCTCACATTCTGGTCATCAAAGGCATATTGAAATGGGGGCTGAAAGATCAGCTTCAAAGCTCTCCTGTGCGAGGAATCTCACACCCCACATGAAGATACTTCTTGCATATTAGAGAAGGATAAAAAGGACTCTTACCTCTTCCCACCCCAATCACTGCCGCCGGGATGCTATGATCCCATAATAATGACAACAGAGAAATTCAGGATTGCACATGCAAATAGAAGAGAACATAGGAAACACAGAAGAGACAAAACTAAATCTGGATTCAATATTTCTGGAGCTCCTCCTCTAGCAATACCTGCACAAGCCAAGCCGCCCATGCTGATGCAATTCTGATGCCCAGGGCCCTTCCCCTTTCTGCTCTACTCATGCCCCACAGCGGCTGAAGAATATCTGGGTTTTGTGTTTTGTTGTTTGAGACAGGGTTTCTCTATGTAGCCCTGGCTAACCTGGAACTCACTATGTAGACCAAGCTGGCTTCAAACTCACAGAAATCTGCCTCCCTCTGCCTCCCGAGTACTGGGATTAAAGGCGTGCGCCACCACCGCCCGGCTCACAGTAAATAAATCTTAAAAAACAAATATAACATTGGCCCCAGCTAAAGACAGGGACAGGCCACTGCCAAGGCAGAGGCCCTGTATAAAAAAAAAAAAAACCAAAACCAAAACAAAACCAAAACAAAGAAAGAAAGAAAAGGGAAGGATGGGGAAAAGAAAGGGAGGGAGGGACCCTGGTACTGAACTAACTTAGCTTAACTCTGCCCATGGTTTTTCACTATAATATGGTCTTCTCCATCCTGGCTGGAACTTACTATATAGCCTAAATGGCTGGAACTGATGCTTCCCCTGCCTCAGCATCCTGAGTGCTAGGATTATAGGTGGATCCTACCACCCCTACAGCCCTAAATCCTTGTAGAACGTCTGCCAGTGCTCTGCCTGGTGTGGGAAGAAGACTGGGTCTTGACATCATCAATAAGTTTTCAAAAGGGGGTCTGGCTGCACCATCACAGTGTTCCCTGAAGGTGTGGCTCATGGTAACATTGATGGGAGATGCATAGTCCACAGAAAGTATCAGGAAAGGAACGAGGTGGGAAGTGGGTTCTGTCATGCAGCAGGCTAAAGCAAACACAATGTCCAAGCCAGACCTGGTGGTACAGGCTTATCATCACAGCTACTCAGGAGGCTGAGGCAGGAGGATCACAAGTTCAAGACCTGTCTAGGTTACAGAGTGAGTTTAAATCAGTTTAGGAAATTTTATGAGACTGTGTCTTAGAAAGTAAAAAAGGAGGATTAGAGACACAGCACAGCGGCAGTGTGTTTCCTAAGAATCTGAGAGGCCCTGGGTTTGAGCACAAGCAGTGAAAGGAAAAGGAAAAACCAACATCTATTCAGACTCCAAGCAATCCCAGGCATTCACAGACAAGGCATTCACCAAGGAGAAACTGATCACAGAAGAGAGGAGGAGAGGGGGTGGGGGACAATGAGCAAATATAACAGTCTCCCCTGCTTCACACATCCTGACTCAAAGTCAAGGGGACTCCAATCTGGCTGAGTCTGCCCTTAATACATTACATATATAAACAAATTATACATATAATTTATAATTATAGCTTATAAGGAAAACTATATAATATATATAATTTGGGGCAAATCATTTTGCCGTCAGTCCTCATTTGGATCTGCATTCTTACGTTCCCTAAACTAGAGTGAATTTTCACTCCAAAGACGTGCAATCAGGACCTTCATTTTCCAGGAGCTGGAAACCAGACTATCTCTTTGAAATGGCAATACTAAAATGGCTCTTCTCTCGCAGACGGCTGCAGTCTGTTTATATCACAGTTTACCCGCAGCCTGCTGTTAAAGTCAAAATCCCTTGGTTGTTATTTTAGTCTGTTGACGCCGCAATTACATATTTCCTCGGGTGACATCACTGCAGCGGAGGAGGGAGCGACTTTGGAAATCCTAAATTATGATCGATGGATGGCAACGAGGTGCCGCCTCCCAGAACGTCCTTTTTTTACAGGCACTGTGGGATGCGTGGGAATCACGCACCAAAGCAATGGGGATGCGCACTTTTCATGTTTGTAAATTATACATATTTAAGGTGTGCCAACACGATGTTTTGGGATGCATATACAACAGCGAAATAATCGCTAGAGTCAAGGCAATTATCCTGCCCATCCCTGTCCATGGCTAACTTTGCGTGTGGGGGAATGCGAGCCTTCTAATTACAACACTGGCTGGCAACATAGGTACTATTACAACACTCTCCCCTAGGAACCCTCAGTGCCCAAATTACTCTGTAATCTGCTGCATTTGCCCACCTTGATGATGCTTTTATTTTTTTAAAGTAATCTAAATTTGAATTTAGTCTCTCAGCTGAAAACCTGCTGTGAAGTTAGAACCCTGAGTCTCTTATTTTAGGCTGGCTTGGCTATTATGTATTTTACGTTCTGCCACAGAACAGGGGAAAGACAAAAATTAAAAGACAAAATGGAGGGCTGGAGATGTAGCTCACTAGACTGCTTACTTAGCTTGCATGATGCCCTGGGTTCAACCTCCAGCCTCTTATAAATGGGGCTTAGAGCCACAGGCCTATAACTCTTGAACTAGGGAGGTAAATTCAGGAGGATTAGAAGGATGGAGTTATTTGTGGTTTCCTACTGCGTTCAAGGCCAATTGGGCCTACATGATACCCTGTCCCCAAAGAAGGTGGGTGCTGAAGAGATGGCACAGTGATTAGGATCATGTGCTGCTCTCACGTGGAATGTGGGGTTCATTTCCCAGCACCCCAGTAGGGTTGGGCACAACTGTAACTCCAGGTCTGGGGACTCTGATGACTTCTGGGCTTCATGGCCAACTGTGTATGTGTTCTCTCTCTCTCTCTCTCTCTCTCTCTCTCTCTCTCTCTCTCTCTCTCTCTCTCTCTTTCTCTCTCCCCTCCCCCCTACACACTAAAAATAAAATATTTTTTAAAAAATAGAAGCTCACAATGGCATATATTTTAAAAAATTCATTTGAAACAAGAAGATGACTAAATAATATTTTTGAATATGGGAGTTATGAATGATGAGTATTTTCTCTAAAAAATTTCATTAAATGTGACAAAAGCCATTAAAGAACAAGGATAAAACCATGCCACGTTCGTTATTTTGTATTGATCCTTTCTAGAACTGAGGGGTTTATTTAGTATCCATTGGGAGGCAGCTGGTTGACAGCCAGGAGCCCAAAGAAGCTGCCTTGGCCAAGGTCATGACCTTGGAGGGGAGAGCATCTGGTCACTGGAGGAGGGCAGTGTCAACTATAATGGCCAGGCCTCCCTGAGATCACGACAGTTGGTGTCCTACGGGGACAGTGGAGCCGTCATGGAGACTGCACTGCAGCTCCCCTTCCTCCTTGTCCCCAAGTCTACACCCTTCCCTTCTGTATTAGAGTGCTCCAGAGGAACAGAACTTGTGTGTGTCTGTCTGTACAGGATTTATTAGAGTGGTTTACAGGCTGTGGTCCAGCTAGTCCAACAATGACTGTCTAACAACGGAAGGTCCAAGAATCCAGTAGTCATTCCGTCCACAAGGCTAGATGTCTCAGCTGGGCTCTCATGCCAGTGAAGAAAAGGACTTGCTAGCAAGAACAAGAGGGCAGAAAGAGCAAGCTTCCTTCTGTGTCCTTTATGTTATTCTGGCTAGCACCAGATTAGATAGATGATGGATCTTCCCATCTTTAATGATTTAACTAAGAAAAAATACCTCGCATGTGTTCCCAGCCACTTGAGTTTTAGTTAATTCCAGATGTAGTCAAGTTGAGAAGCAAGAACAGCCATCACACTTTCTCTCCTCTTCTTTAGGGTTAATTCCTAGATGCTCATCTCAAAACCTGCTTCTCAAGGCCGGAGATGAACATCAGTGGGAGAGCCCTTGGTTCACGTGTACAAGGCCCTGAGCTCAGTTCCTAGGATTGCCAAAATAAAGGATCTTCCTCTATTGCCCCACCCACAACAAGAACTCGGGTGCTTTGGGGACTATGAAGATACTTTTTTTAAGAGTTTTAATTTGGGGGGCTGGAGAGATGGCTCAGTGGTTAAGAGCATTGTCTGCTCTTCCAAAGGTCCTGAGTTCAATTCCCAGCAACCACATGGTGGCTCACAACCATCTGTAATGGGGTCTGGTGTCCTCTTCTGGCCTGCAAGCATACACACAGACAGAATATTGTATACATAATAAATAAATACATATTAAAAAAAGAGTTTTAATTTTGATTTTAATTATGATTGTGTGTAGGTATGTGCATGTGACTGCAAATGCTCCAAGAAGCCAAAAGTATCAGATCTCCCTGGAGCTGGAGGTATAGAAAGTTATGAGCCACCCCATGTGGGTGCTAGGAATTGAACTATGATCTTCTGCAAGAGTAATATGTGCTCTTAACTGTGGAGCCATCTCTCCAGCCACAAGCACTGGCTGGTGTGGAACTCACTATGTAGATCAGATTGGTCTTGAACTCACAGACGTTACCCTGCCTCTGCCTCTGAGATCCAGGATTTAAAGGACATACCACCATGCCTGGCTTAAGATACACTTTCTTCACAGTGGCCAAATTGGTAGAGACTTTCCTGGAAAACTTTCTGAAAATCAAGACATTCAGCAACTTGGTATTTCAACTCAAGTCACTTTTCCACACATGTGCAAAACCTTCACAATTCAAAAAGAAAACAGATTTCCAAATCTGACACTGAAGTTGGAGGGATAAACTGTGATATAAACTGTCGGAGAGCTACGAGCATCACAACAGGTGCTCGATAAATAATTGTTGTGCAGTAAGAAAAAAATTTCCATACGTTCATTCAGCACTATGGGGCCAGGCTCCATCTGCTTCTTCCTATCCTTTTGTTCCCGAGGCCTCCTTTCTTCCCTCTCTCTCCCGTCTTGGGTCATTTTTTTTTTTTTAAGATCTTTTCCCTTTTAGCTTTTCTCCACTTTATTTCCCAGGATTCCAATCTCTTACGCAACCCTCTTCCCTTTACTCCTGCTCCACATTAGAGAAGGAGAAAGTTCCTAGTTCTAAGATGAGCCAGGATTAACTATGGGCTTTGCCAAGAGGGATCAACACTTCATTAGGATTGCAGGAACAATGGCCCAACTCCAGCCAAGGAAGGAGCTAGAAGGGCCCAAAGATAAAAGTCAATGGGTAGCTCCAGAAGGGCTCAATTGATGAAACACGTGGTTGCAAATACGATGACCTCAACTGCACCCCCCAGAACTCACACTGGAAAAAACAAAACAACACCACACCACCAACAACAACAAAAAAAACACACACAAGGAGTTCTGTTGTGTTTAAACCCCAGCCCCGGAGAGTCAGAGATAAGGGGATCCCTGAGGCTCAGCCTGCCTCGCCTGCTTGGTATGAGAGACCCTGTCTCAAAAAACAAGTTAGAGCCAGGCGATGATGGCCCACGCCTTTAATCCAAGCACTCAGGAGGCAGAGGCAGGCGGATCTCTGTGCGTTTGAGGCCAGCCTGGACTACAAGAGCTAGTTGCAGGACAGGCTCCAAAGCTACCGAGAAATCTTGTCTTGAAAAACCAAAACCAAAACAAACAAAAACAAAACAAACAAAACAAACTAACAAACAAAAACCAAGGTAAAGCATACCTGAGGAATAAGAACTGAAGTCCTTTGGACTCCACATATATGCATGCACATGTACACCTGTAGTTGCACAGACGCAAGTGCACACACATGCACACACACACACACACACAGAACAGCGAGAGGACTGGATTTGTGTTCTGGAAGCCACACCCAGACCTGTGTCTTCAGAGAGTGGGGGAAGGAGAACACGTCAGTCCGGAGGAGCTGTAGTTGAATGGAAAAGCTAGAAACAGCAATAAGAGCAAAGAGGAGGCAGGAAGCAGTGCGGTGATGAGGGCCACTGTGGACTTCACCCGGCTGGCCTCAAGTGCCAGGGAGTAGAGACAGGGCTGGAAGCTGGGAGGTTGGCTGGGGGTCAGGACCTGAAGGGACCTCAGGAATGTGTGGGGGATTGGAATTTGCTCTTTGGAGTAAATCCCATTTTCAGTCTCACCTAATAGGATTGGTATTTAGAAAGATCTCTCTGGAGCCTTAATAGAGGAAAAGTAAGTGGGCGGGCGCAGTGACAACAGCCAGGGAGTTACTGTACTGTGCCTGGCAAGGGTGGCGGCAGGAAGGGACCTGAGAACATGGAGCTGGGTTGACTAGATCTAGAGAGAAGACTCAGAGACCCAGAGAACAAATGGGACACGGGGGCAACGGTGTGTAGGGATCTAATACTCCACGGCTTCCCTATCCTAAGAGTCTGGGCATGCTGAGAAGGGAAGGCACCGAGCACTCCTCACGTGGGCCTGCTTTCCAAGTTACACTGCAGGAAGGCAGCCTAGAGGGAGGACTTTATGGTCACTGTTCACTATGAAGATTAGATTCCCTGTGTTCATTGGTCTTCAGCTGCCAAGAAAACCACCGTGTGCTAGGCATGTATCTGGGTGATGGGCATCACTCAGCTGGCCGAGGTCAACCAGGAGAGAGTCAGTGTTTAGGCTTGATACGGAATGCTCACGCTGACAGCTCTGCTGTGATTGGAAGTTCTTTGTCCCTGCCCAGATCCCTGTGTCCCTTACTGTGAGATAGTACTGCCTTTTGTTCCACCCGCAACAGGCTCGCTTATTAGCCTGTAAATTGGAGTGAAGAATCCAATCCCACACCTGGCAGGGAAAGGGGAGACTTTTATGGCCTCGTGATGGTATAAAGTGGAGTTTCTCACCTGGAGGAAGGACTGGCGTGGAGAGGGAAGATAGTGAGGTCAGTTTTACACAATGAAACTGATTGTGTTTCGTTGCCAAGCGGGTGTGGTCCTGATGCTCAGGGACTGATCAGAGTTCTGCAACTCACAGAAGCAGGAATACAATACCCCAGAGCTCCGCCATTCCCACACCCCGGCCACTTGCTGCAATTTCTTACCGGGTGTATTTTCCTTGTGTCTCCCCAGAATTAAACTGGGAAATAGACCTCTCAGGAGAACACCAGTACCACCGAGTACTCGGCTGAAATGTATATATTCACTAAATGGATAAACTAAAAGTTTACCCAGAAACCCGGGGATTGGTTTTCGGGGGAAGCCCTCCTAGACATCTTTCATCCCCTCCCTCAAATTCTGTTGGCGCCAAGAAGGACCAGTGATGGGGAAAAAGAAGACACACCTAGGATAGATAATGCAGGAAAGAACAATGACTTTTCCCTTGGGCAGAACTCTGATCTATTTCTAGTCTTGTCCACACACAAAGACACAAATAAAGTTGTTTTGTCTTTTGTTCCAAGACTGTACCATCTTCAACAATTTGTGCTCATATTCTGATTATCAGGACTTTACCTCCCCCCCCCCCCAGGACCCAAATAATAAAATACTCTGACTGCTCACCTGGTCATTCAGAAGTTGATGGTTCAGGGGTGTCCAGGTGCTCATCTTTGTCTGCATTTTGGAGCCATCAGTGCTTTTTGGAGGTGCAAAGGCCATCATGAAAGGATCTGGTATTCTTCCATCAGAAAGACTACACCTATCAGAAGAAACGAATTATAGAACCTTCTGAAAACTAAAAAAAGAAAAAGAAAAAAAATACAACTTTTTTTTTGTATGTTGAAAGAGGGTATGAGTGGGGAGAATATTTACCAAGAGTCTTGCTTATATCAAAGACTTTATACGTATGTTCAGTACAAGTTTACAATGAGCTGGTGGAGCAATTGTGAGTTTTAGCTACTTAGACCATTGAAAAAAAAATGAGGCTCACTGAGGTTACCCACCCTGCCCAAGATCATATAGATGGTGAGTTGTACAGGGATCAGACCACTGAATCATGGATGTTCGGAGTCATTCTTAGCTCAGAACGAAGTTTATTGGCCAGAAAGAGGAAATGCTTCAAATTTAGTCACAGTGCAACATAAAACACACCCTTAGCTAGGCAGTGGTGATGTATACCTTTAATCCCAGCACTCAGGAGGCAGAGGCAAGAGGATCTCTGAGTTGGAGGTCAGGCTGGCCTACAGAGCTCGTTCTAGGACAGCCAGGGCTACACAGAGAAACCTGTACGGAAAAACTAAAACAAACGACAATAAAACAAACAAACAAAAAACCCACATCCTTCATCCCAGCTTTTGGGAGGCAGTAGTAGGGGGATTCTTTTGAATTTAAGGCCACATTGTTCTTCACAGAGAGTTCCAGGCCAGCTATGGCTACCCTATGAGATCCTATCTCAAAACAGACACCTAATTTTTGTCTTTGTGAAGTTAGCTCTCCTTCTCTACTCTTAGCAGGGAGGTAAAAGAGTTCCAGTCTAATACGCACTCAAGGGGTAAACTGATGTAGTGGGCAAGGCCACGCCTTTAGAGATGGACAGATGTGTTTACTGGGGGAAATCTGCTGTTTTTAGTTATCTGGTATACAGTCTACCTACTTTTAATTAAGGTACGTTAATTTCCTTGAGGAATTATTTTCCTCACTGGTGTGCAGTTTGCTGGCTGGTTGGCTGACTTTAGAGGTGTGCAGTTGCTGGTTTTTTTTTTTTTATTCATTTGGGGGCCACCAGTAGTCCCTTCCTTGACAACAGATGGTGACTGGACCAAGTCACAGATGGGCTTGCCCTTTTCTGCATGAGGTGGTCACTGAGGGTAACATTAGCGACCTGAGCAGACTGCAGTGCCGTGCCTGCTCTTCTGCCTCCCAGAAGCGACCTGCCCTTTTCCTCTTCTTCATTTGTTAGTTGTTTCTGCTTTTGCAACCTTTTTATAAAATTAACCTTGTGCAGTTTGTGTTTAATACTGGTTCTGCAATTTAAAAACAATTCTTAGATTTACTTATTTTATTGGGTGTGTTTTGCTGGCATGTGTGTGTGTGTCTAGTGCCTGAGGAGGTCAGAAGAGGGCACTGGATCCTTCGGAACTGGTGTCATGGATAGTTGTGAACCATCATGTGGGTGCTGGGAATTGAACCTGGCTCCTCTACAAAAGCACCAAGCACCCTAACTTCTCTCCAGTTTTTGTTTTGCTTTGTTGTTTGTTTTTTTTTCGAGACAGAGTTTCTCTGTAGCTTTGAAGCCCTTCCTGGAACTAGCTCCTGGAGACCAGGCTGACCTAGAACTCACAGAGATCCGCTTTGCCTCTCCCTCCCTTGTGCTGGGATTAAAGGTGTGAGCTGCCACCACCTGGCTCTTGCACAGTTTTTTTTTTTTGTGTTACATTAATGAACATTTATTTACTGGTATTGGGGACAAGGTTGATCTTTCCTCATAATGAGACTCCACAATAGAATGCAGGGATTTTAAGTAGAATAGTCTTATATTACAAACAAGAAAATTTGAATGTATGGGGCTGGGAAGATAATCCAATCGGTAAAGGGCTTGCTATACACACACGAGGAGCAGTACTGATGGAAAGGTCATGCACTGAGCCCCAAACCTAGCACTAATGGTGGGCTGACAACACCAGAGCTCACTAGCGAGGCAGTCTAAGCCAAAGGGTGTGCTCTGGGCTTAGTGAGTGACACCGTCTTCAAAATAATGTCTTGCACAGTTTTTTAAATCCTATGTATGTGTACCTCCAAAATGATACTTGGAAAAGAGGAAAAGGTCTTGACAAGGTGGCTGATGGACAGGTGGGCTCTTCTCGGCTCCTAATATTTAATTATCTAAGTCACTCCAGTTTTCACTAGGTTTCAAAAGGCACAGGAAATGGTTTCCTTGCAGCATCGTTGACTAGCAGCCAGAAATACAGGTGCAGGTGAGCAGGCAAACAATAGATATAAAACACCTCCACCAAGCTCAGATCCGCCCTGGTAAAAATCGTACACTGCTTGTTTTTATCTTGAGACAGGGACTTGGTATAAAGTTCAGGCTGCCTTCAAATCAAGATCCCCACCTCCTCTATCTTCCCAGGGCTGGGATTACTGATATTTGTCACCGAGCCCAGCATCGCCCGCCCAGCCTTTTTACGACAGCAGCTCTTAAAACCTGAAGCCTCCTACAGGGCAGGCAGTTATAGAAAGATCAAATCAAACTAAAAAATAAATAAGTAAAAAAATAAAACCTGAAGCCTCTGAGCTAAAGGCAATGAGTCTCCTTCCTAGAGAAAATCACAGGAAGCTAAGATTCTGCTTCCCCCGGGTTAAAAAAAACCTCTGCATTAAGCTGAGAAGCTCCCTTGCTTCCCAGTGTGTGTGGCAAGCCATTCGTTGTAATCTGGGTACAGTTTCTGAATGAAGATAAGATAGATTTGCTCAGAGACACCCTCAGGGCCTGCAAAGCTGTTTTCTTCCCGCTGGTTCCTTGGATCTGAAAACCGCTTCTGATTAGACTTTCTGCAGAGCAACTGTAGTTTCCAGGGGGTGGGCCTGGCCAGGAGGCACAGACCTCGGTGACGGTTGTACAGAAGCGAGCCAAAGGAGGTGTCTTGCCCCGTCTTTTGTGATTATCCTTTTTCAATTTTCCTCTCCCCCTCCACCCCTGAAGACGAACAGTATACATAGTTTGTATGCACACACAAGTTCAAAGAATAGACCACTGGCTACCACTCAAGAGACAGAGGTTTTCCCACAACACACACAAGAAAGGATGGACCCTGTGTCTACCAGGAGAAAGCAGACCGGTTGTCTCATCCTCTTCCAGAGACACAAGTCGCTGGTGCTTTCGTTGACCTCTTTGCCTTTTAACGACAGCCTGTCATTATACTTCACGTTCCTTGGGATAAAACTGTAGATAGTAGGCCAGGACCCCCATCCCCTAGATACGGCTCCAAGCTCTGTTTAACGGCCAAGCAGCAGTCCCAGGAGTCATGCTCTAAGATCTGGTCTAGCCTTCTAAATCTCCTGTTCACACCGTTATACAATAACTCAACAACTCAACAAAGGCCCTATTCCAGGCAGGCCTCCAAACGGCTTACGTAGCCAAGGATGGCCTTAAATGTCTCATCCTCTTGCCTCCACATCCCAAGCTCTGGATAACAAGTGTGCACCACACACCTGACTTATGCAGTGCTGGTTTCAAGCATGCTAGATGAGCCCTCTAACCCATGGAACTGTAGTCCGAGCCCTGAGATTTGTTTTGTTTTATTTCACCTTGCTTTTGTTTTTGTTATGTGACAGAGTCTCGATTCACATCCCTGGTTGACCTGGAACTTGCTATGTAGACCAAGTTGGCCTCAAATTCACAAAGATTCACCTGCCTCTCCCTCCCCTATGGTAGGATTAAAGGCCTGTGCTACCACACCCAATAGTTTTTGCTTGTTTGTTTTTTAAGGAGCAGTCAGTGAAGTCACTGTTTAACTAAACAACAACAACAACAACAAAAAAAAAAAAAACCCTGTGAATCTCACTAATGGCTGTGGGACCCCAACTCCTGAACATGAAATCTGGGTCGGCTCACTGGAACTGTTTCAGCCTTCCTCTGTCTTTTCCTGTACTCTGTCCAGATCCACTGACAGCCTGACCGCTGTAAGGACGGTAGCATGAAACCCTTCTGGGCTTGTGTGTTCTTCTGACACTGCGAATCTCCATTCCAATCGCTGAGGTACATAAAAGATCTTCAATACGTATTTGTTACTCAACGGAAGGAAGAAATGTCATGGTGGAGAAGGGGGGTGGGGGCAGTGTGAGGATTAAACCTTGTGAGATTGCACGCCAAAACTCAGAGCATAATGGACCGGGCACAGAGAAAATACTCAAGACCGTCAGGGTTTCCTTTGGAGGCTACAATGAAGACGAGGATTGAGTTTCTCTGCTAACACATAATTCACCCACAGTACACTGTAATGTTGCCAGGCGCGGGGAATTTCACACACTCCCAGGAAATAGAGGAGGGGTAGGTTTAAATGCGAATTCACCTTATATCCAACCAGTTAAAAACCGAGTAAGCGCTGTAATGCATGCCTTTTAAAGCTAATGTTTGACCTGCACGTAATTGGTGGTTGTTAATTTCATAGGTGTGGAGCAACCACTGAAACTGCAGCAGCCTGCAATCCCAAGAGCCCCGGAAAGGCTTGTGGGAAGTTAGGGAGCTCTCTCCGAATCTCCATCTTTTTCCTGCCCTGCCCTCTGCTCTCACCTCAGCTGCCGGCCTCCTTCTTCAAGCCTCTGGCTCTGGGGTTGCCATCGCTGCGCTAGGGCAGCTTTCTTTGCTTCCTTCCAGCCCCCACCTCACTGCTCCCAGCAGTCCAATCACCATCTATAAATCCTGTCGCTGGCATCCGGGGTCTCTTAGGCAACAATGTGTGGTCTCTTGATTGGCCAGGGCATCCAAGGAGGGCTGGCTCCAAAATTGGGCACGGAGATAAAAAAAAGAGAAAGTGTGGCTGTAGGGTGAGTGGGAGGAGCTGTCACGTCTTGATAGAATGCTGGCAGGAAAATGTATCCAATCCTGAAACCAGCAACCTTGAAAAATGTTCCTTAAAGGCTTGCCACGGTTGTATTCCAAAACAGCCCTTCCCTACGGAGCATGCCCAGTTATGTTACTCTGGTCAGTCGGGAGCTCTGAAACGCAAACCTCGGCGTGACAGGTTTTAAGACTGCCCAGAAGGTGGAAGAGGATTGGAAGAAATAAGAATTTGCAACGGGTTGGATGGCAGAAAAGCACCTGCAGAGGAAAAGGGAGTCGTGGATGAACTGCCCCAAGCCGAGTGACAGACACACCAGGGAACCAGCAGATGGCATGCCGTTGTAAGAATAACTCTGAATTTGGGTTTTTAAAATCCAGTCACATTTAATTAGTTAAATGCACTGAGCACCCACCTTGTAGTGAGAACCAGAGAATGCAAGGATTAAAAAAAAGAAAGAAAGAAAGAAATATGAAGCTGGGCGTGGTGGCTCAAGCCTGCAATCCTAGCACTCAGAAGATAGAGAGGCAAAAGGATCAGGGGTCCTAGGACAGCTTTGGCTACAAAGGGAGTTCGAGACCAGCCTGAGCTCCAAACCCCTGTCTAAAACACAGGAGAAATCTAATGAGAGAAACTGAGCAGGGAAATGTGCAAATGACGAAGGTAAAGCTCAAGGATCTCGTAGCTGTGATTGTAAGTTCTGGAGAATTTCAGGAAGTTCAAAATTCCATGCCTGCAGCCACAGTGCAAGGCAATTTTGATGAGCATCGACTAACCAAAAATGAACCCCAGAACCAAAAACAAAAATAACAATTTTCCACACTGCCTTTCTTGCTGAAACAATGGACTCTCCTACAACTTAAGCAGTCCTACAAACCCTACATGCTTCATCATTTTTGTTTCTAATAGTGTAGTTTTAAATTTACGTTTATTTATTTGTGTGTGTCGTTGTCATGTGGGCATGTGTGTGCCATGTGTGGGGGTCAGGGAACAACTTTCGGGAATCTATTGTGCCCATCATGTAGGTCCAGGGCTCAGAATTGGTGGCAAATGCCTTTACCCTATCAGCCATCATGGCACCCTATGGTTCATAACTTCTAAATCGTCAGCATTTGCGTGTCTCCAATTTAAATGGAAAGAGAAAAGTGGGTCTCACGGAGGTCCGTGCTTTGCCTAAGTTAACAATGGATCAGTAAGTGACCAAACTGAAATTAGAACCTCGGTTGTCTGGATTCCAAGCTAGTGGTTTTTTTACCAAATGACCAGCTTGTATGTAAATGAATAAACAAAGCCTTTGGGGATGTGAGGGGGTGGCCTGGGGGAGGCAGGTAGAGATGTCATACTAAATTACCATGCATTACCAGTTAACATTTATGACTTCAAAAACGGGTTAATCCAGAAAAGGACCAGTTTTAACAATGCCTAGGTGGCTGAGTCTCTCTGTGAAGTTCCCGCTTGTTAAAAGCTTTCTATTAGTGGTTACGACATGGAAGGAAGAGGGTGATGAGACACAGGCAGCATCTCGAGTTATCCCTGTGGGATCTGAATGTTTGTATTCCTGATAGACGATCCCTTTCTCTGCTCTACACAGCGCCTTCTGGGTCTCCTGTCCTACAATTTCTCCATCTTGACTGCTCCCCCAAAGGGGAATGAGTCACCCCATGCCTACTGTGTTCCTTGTGAGTCACCCCATTCCCACTGTGTTCTGAGGGAGCATGCATACATAGCCCAGTGTCTGATATATTGACATTACTTTTGTGTGGAACGTATCAGACACAAAAGCTTAGAGACTTTCATAATACCTGTATCTCCAAAAGACATTTCAAAATGTTACTGTTGGCTCTCTGTGTGTGTGTGTGTGTGTGTATGACTGTGTATGTTTACCAGACACGTAGTAGCTTTTTCTGCATACAGATCCCATTGTCTTCCCTATGTCTAGAAAGCCATTCGTCACCTTGCTACGGAATGAATGTGCAGCCATCTTGTTCCTTTTTGATATTTTCATGTGTTACTCTTATAAGGAATGTATTCTTGCCGCTTTTAAAAAGACACACTGCCACTTACATGTATTGTAGTCTCATTCTCTGCTAAGTATTGCATTTAAGGGACTCAGTCAAATTGATACATTTGCGATTGTGTCTGTGTCGTTCCCACCTCCCGGTGTGAGCAGTAGTGTGGCCTGTGTCTGCTTCTACAGGATGATGTGTCCATTGACTAGGAAAGCTCCTGGGGAGCACATTTCCGGTGCTTTAGCTATGGGGCCGGGCAATACATAAAGCCGGCACAAGGTTTCCCCCATACGCTACCTGCTTCTTTACTCACGCTCATCGAGTGACACCACTGGCTCCCCACGACACCCCGACTTGCCTGGAATGGCCCTAAGAGTCAGTGTTACTGTCCTGAAATGTGACTACATAAGTGTCAATAAGGAATAAGGAAACCGTTGTGGCCCTAAGAGTCAGTGTTACTGTCCTGAAATGTGACTACATAAGTGTCAATAAGGAATAAGGAAACCGTTGTTTCCGGTTTCATTTATCATGCTGGTTCATCAAGGCCACCTCCTGATGTGAGACTATGTCGGAGCACAAGACTTCAGTATTCACTATGTCATTTAAGAATCTTTTAAAGATTATTATATATGTCTCTCTGTCTCACTTTGTGTGTGTGTGTGTGTACCTATAGGCCAGAGGTCAACCACAGGTATGTTCATCGGTTGCTCTTCACCTTGTTTTTTTGAGACAAATCTCTCACTGGACTGGGGATTCACCGAATAGGCTAGACCGAGTGACCAGCTAGACCCAGGATTCTCTCTGTCTCTGCTTCCCCAGCACTGGGATCACACGTGCCTGCTATCAGGATTCAATTTTGGGAGGTTGGGGTGTGTGTGTGGCTCAGGTTCTTCTGTTTGTACAGCAAGCGCTTTACCAACAGAACTATCCCTCTAGCCCATATGTTACCATCGTTACCATCGTAACCGTTTGTGAGCATACAGGTCAGTAGGGCTAAGCACACTCCCTTGCAACAGGACCAGTTTGCTGACAGTCCTGTGAGCTACCAAGAGAACAATGATGCCATGAACTCTAAGTTGAAGATGGACAAAAAGAAAGAAAGGCAAAGAGAAAACAATCGCGATTGATTAGACCCAGACACTTTCATTAAAACGCTGTGTGGCTTTAAAATAAGACACCAAACCCCTCTGAGCGTTCTTCTCCCCTGTTGGGGAAAAAAAAATGCATTTAGATGACCTTTAAAGAATCTTTCCGCTCTCAAGTCGTGCATGTAGCAAACGAAGAGGGAAGCCTTTTCTAAAGGGAAGATGAGGCATGCCGCCAGTAAGCATAAGCTCCATCTGTTTATAAGGTCTTGTTGGAGAGGACGCACAACGTGCACCTGCTTCGCGGGTCAGTGTGCAGCGTTGCAACAGGCCGGGTGCCCCTTGCTACTTGTACACGGTCCTACCCTCCGCCACGGGTGATCGCTCCCAGACGGATCCCCGAGATCCCGAAATTGACACACTGGTTCTCAGAGCAGGTGTTGGAGGACCCGCACCGAGAGCTTGGCTAGGGAGGGCTTTGCAAGGAGGAGCCGGCACAGGCACATTTCAGATGAACGCCTCCAGCGCTGGGAACCACTAAGCCGACGCGGCAGCTCAAGGCGTCACCATCACCTAGGACGCCAAGCAGAGAACGACGACGCGCGGGTCAGCCCCGCACAGCCAGGCTCCGGCTGGGAGACTTGGTGCAGCGCGCATGCGCGGCACGTGCGCGCGCACCTCCCTCCCCGGGCC
This sequence comes from Alexandromys fortis, assembly GCF_014885135.2. Lineage (NCBI taxonomy): Eukaryota > Metazoa > Chordata > Mammalia > Rodentia > Cricetidae > Alexandromys > Alexandromys fortis. The sequence continues at coordinate 1,267,624 of NW_026067956.1, forward strand.
GCGCGCCCCGACGCTCGCCAAGGCTCGGCGCGCCGGCGGTCCTCAGCCGCTCGGGGGACCTGAGAGACGCGCGGCCGCCTGCGGGGCCAGCGGTGCAGCCCGGGAGAAGCCGGAGGCCGCCGGGGAGGTGAGTCCCGGGGCCGACGCTTCCTCCGCAGCCGGGAGGACGGGAGGGGAGCGGAGCGTGCAGAAAGCGTTGAGGCGCCCGCCCTAGCCCGGCCGCCCCTCGTCAGGCGGCGCTCGCCGCTCGCGTCGCGGCCGAACAAAAGCCCGAGGCCGGCGCTGCTGAGGCGGGCGCGGAGCGACGGCTGGCGAGGTGCCGGGCCCGAGAGGGGTCGGGGTGGGCGGCGCGGAGTTCGGGGCCGCAGCCGTGCCGGGTAGGGATGCCCCGGGAAGGTGGCGGGGCCGGTACGTCCCGCCCGCGCCGGGCAACCTGTGCGAGTGTGGACGCGGAGGGTCCCCCGCGCCGGCCGCCTGCAGGGAACGAGGCCGGCCCGAGCCGGTTTCTGCGCTCGGCGACGCGGGGGCGTGGGCGGGAGGACGATGCGCCAGGCTCTGGCGCCGCTGCTTGCTTGCTTCCCAGCAGCCCCCGGCCGACCCCTGCCACCCAACGCCCAAAAGTTGTCCCCGTGCTGCCCATCACTTTGCAAAGTCGGCGGCTCCCTTCTCCGCGCACTCCCCGGCTGCCCCGGTGGTGGTGACTCGGGGTCGCCGGATTTGCCCTGGGATGCCACAGCTGGATGATGAGCAGTTGGTGGCCTCTGGAATAAAGGCTCTGAGATGAGGGTGACGTTAAGACTGTAAACATCCCATAGGCGTCTTCTATCTTGGGACTCTAGGAGGTAGGCTTCCTCAAGGGAAGAAAAGAGGGCTTTTTAACCCCCGTTTATCTTTTCTCCTCCCCTTTTCTTATCCTTTCCCTTCCCTTTTGTGGGTAGAAAAAGAACAAAAGCGCATGCCGTTAATTAGGCAGAAGAGACTTAAAGTTGAAAAATGCCAAGACCCGAGAGGTCTCCGGTTTTCGCCCGGTGTAAAGGAAACATGGGAATTTTTAGCATCCTTCTGAATTTCTTGGGCTGCTGAACAGACGCACCAGCTCAAAATCTCCCCGTAGAAAAGTCCTTTCAGTACATCTGGAATGTTTGTTGATGGGAATTGGGTTACTTTGTAAAGCCAGTTCATGAGAGCAAGGAAACAAAGACCCAGCTGGGCTTCAGGATGTGACCTCCCTCCTCAGCCTTCTTTGGTCCTCGGTGGTATGCTGGTGGCATAGTGGGCCAGAAGAGGACTGGATACACCCTGAGCTCTGTATTAAGAAGTCATGCATGATGGCTCACGCTGGTAATTCCAGCAATCGGGAACTGAAGCAGGAGGGTCACCGCAGCAAGCTCTAGGACAGAATAGCCTAGCTACATAGTGAACCCCTTTTCTCAGAAAGAAAGGTGGGGAGATCTCTAGACAATGCTTCCCATGCCAACTTGGAAACAAATCAATATCCTCTGCCCCCCTGGGAAACAGAACCCATTGACTTGAACTGTATCAAACCACAGACAACATAAGGTAAAAATATTCAGAGTTAAGGAGCCAATGAAAGAAGTGTAAATATTTGGAAGGATAAAAAGGAAGATACACTGTAACCCAGTTGCAGCAAATTCCATGCTTCGCTGGACTTAGTAAAACAATGTGTAGTGTTGCACTCTGCTCCCAAGTGCTTTGAAACTCTTAGGAAAATAGGTATTTTTTTAAATAAAGTCTATTATTCTATTTCATCCCCCCCCCCCAAATCTGGTGGTAGTGTGTGCCTCATCTCCTTGGAAGCTAACCAGTTTCCATTAATAATGATAAAAAAAAAGGGGGGGACTCTGGCGTCCTTGACCCTTTTATTCTTTCTCCATATTTCTTTGAACTTTATTTTCTGTTTTGGGTATTCAGGTTAATTTTTCTTGGGAGTTTCATGCTTGAGATATTTGAAGTAGAAAGGCTGAGAGAAACTTAATAGTGATGTGCACATTCTTTGTATAGTACAGCATGAAACCTTGATCATCTAAGATGAGTGGAGGTTTGTGTGTGTGTGTTTTGTTTTGTTTTTGGCTTACAAAAGATTGTTTCCCAGGTTTACCTCTGGGGTTTGGGAATCCACCCAACTTATGTTTTATATTAGTTTGTTGCTAAAACTCTGCAATAATTTTGTACATTAAACTTCTGAGTGTGAGATCAGGTGTGGTGGCGCACACCTTCATCCCTAGTGCTTGGAAGGCAGAGGCAGGAGCATCTCTGTGAGTTCAAGGCTAGCCTGGTTTCCATAGCAAGTTCCAGGACATCCAGGACTACATAAAGAGACCTTGTCTCCAACAAACAAACAAAAACCTGAGTATATTAGTATACTGATGCTTCTGTGGATGCTATTTTTCTGAGGAGTCAGGTGGTAGGCAACAGTTCTCAGGACATTGTTACCTTCTTTTTCACTCAGTAGAGGTTGCACAGATATAGTAAGATTCTGATGAAGGAAAATGAGTTTTCAGTGATGGTGTTTTCGTCAGGCTGGGTACAACAACTCTTCATTGGCTCCCAAAGACTTAGCTTGTGTCAGAAATGGACTTTCTTTCCTTTCCGGTTTATCATCCTGGGAACCACTGGCTTTGGTGAACCGAGGTAATGCACAGTAAATGAAGCTTCTGAAGACTGTAACTCAGGGAATGAGCTTAACACATTCCAGTCTCCCCCTAATTACGTCTCAGAATAATACTTTAGTCAAAGCTTATGAAGCATACGATCTTGTTAAGGGGGAAAACATGGGGACTTGCTGTTTCCTCACAGTTCAGTGTTTTTTTTGATGAACAGACTTTAATTGGAAAGGGAAGCTGGTTGGAATTTCACCTTTACTTATTTTACTTACCTTTTGCCAGAATCTGTCCATCTTCAGGAATGGGAATACAGCTTGGCTGGTAGTGCTTGACAGGCACCTGCAGGACTCTCGGTCCACTCTCTACTGGTCTACTGGGACGGGGGCCGGGGAAGCAAGCAAGCAGATCTGTCTTTGAACTTTCAGTTTTACAGATTATTTTTGAAAGATTCTTTCCTTCTCTTAGTTTCAGAATTTAGTAATTTGTAAATCTGATTGAAATTTGATGCCTACCATTCCTTTTGATTCTGCATCGAGAAGTACTTTTTGGTTTATTTCTTTAAGCAGTACCACTCAGCACATTAATAGATTAGAATACTTGTTGTAATTAGTAAATGGCAGAAAGAAATTTAAAAGTTAGAGAGGTAGGTGGTGGGCACTATGATGCACACCTGTAATCCCAGCAATTGAGAGAGAGAGGGGGGGAGGGGGGGAGTTGGATGATAACCTTGACTAGCCCTAGTCTAGAATGTTACCAAGCATTTACAGTCAATTTTCCAACTATTTTCTGTTGCTCTGTGGAGAGCATAGTGCATCTCTTGCCTTTCAGAAGTGCATGAACTGTCATGGCATTCATTTTTGCTTGGACCATGGAGCCCAAAACTGTTTACTCCCTCTGTTAGCTCAGTAGGCTCCTTTATTCTGCTGCAGGGCTATAGATTCCTGCCCACCCCAAAAATATGCTTCAAACAACTGTTAATTTAATGAGTTTCTGTATTTTGTCAAGCTCTTTTTGAGTTCATGATCACCTGTTTCCTGCAGGTCTGAAATTTCAGTTTAGAGCTTTTCCATGAATGAGCCTACCTTGAGAAAAATGGCACATTCTCATGATTCTGATTAGAAACAGGTATTTCAGAGGCTATGGAAATGGTTCTATCAGTAAAGTGCTTGCCTTGTATATATGAGGCCTGATCCCTGGAACATACATAAAAGAATTTCCCTCTGTAAGGTGCACGCATGTAATCCCAGCTCCAAAGACAGGTGGATTCTTGAGCCTGACTCTCCAGACAGCAGGGCTGAATCAGAGAGCCCTTGGAGAGAGACCTGGTTGTCTCAGCAAAATAGTGTGGGCGGTGCTGAGAAAGACACCGGAGATTGACCTCTAGTCCCCAAGTGCATGCCCCCATGTATAGGTAATCCACTGTTGGAGGGTGATGTGGCATGTATACAACGTACTTTAAAGTGCACACAGCATTTGATTGCGGTAACAGGGAACCTGAATTATTCGTGTTAAAAAACAAGTTTTGTTTTGTGGTGTGTGTTGTATGTGTGTGTGCATATGTGTGCTACAACATGCATGTGGAGATCATAGGATAACTTTTAAGAATTAGTTCACCCTGTCATATGGGTCCTGGGGATTTAACTCCTGTCAACCAGGCCCAGTGGCAAGTGCTTTTACCTGATGAGCTGAGCTATCTGCCTGACCTGAAAAATCCATTTAAATCATACTAAATTATCACTTTGCTTTTCCTACTACGTGCAGTAATACCAGTGGTGTATCTCTTGACTTGGTGCTTTAATTACCAGCCAATAAACTGTTCAAGTAGCATTTGTTCTTGTCTGCCAGTCAGTACACATTGGTAGATTTGAGGAATTACTTGCCTTATATACAAAATGTAAAATCAGGTCTTTCATAAAATTCCATAGAGCACTTATTATTTTTAAGTATGCCCCTCCCCTTTAAGATGATCTTAACCATGTAGCCCAGAGTGTTCTCCATTTAAAATCCTTTTACTGAGTTCTGGGATTATAAGTGTGAACAGCCACATCTAACTGAAATATCTGTGGGTTTTTTGTTTTTTGAATATATGCTTTTCTGACAGAAGTGAGTTATATATGCATAGTGTTTTCTTTACTGATATAAAAAACATCTTTGTGTTAGGTTGTATGTGGTGCCAGAGGCCTTTAATTCCAGTCCTAAGCACAGGCAGGTGGATTTCTGTGAATTCAAAGCTTGCTAGGGTTACATAGTGAGACCCTACCTCAAAAAAAAAAAGATTTTGTGTGTATGTGTGTTTACATGTGTGAGTATAAGAGTACTCATGTAGTGGTGCATGTGTGGCCGTCAGGATAACTTTGGATGTCAGTTTTTGCCCTCCATTGTTTAAGGCAGTCTTCTGCTTACTGTTGTATATTCCAGGCCAGCTGGCGCTCAGACTTCCAAGGAGTCTCCTTTCTCCTCCTATATGCCTCCCATCTCCCTGTAGGCATGCTAGGATTACAGATCTGTGCTATTGTATATTGTATGTGCTTTATGTGGGTTCTGGAAATTTAAGCTCAAATCTTCATGAAAAACAGGCACTTAAACTACTGAGCCATTTTGCCAGTCATAATTGTTTTGCTTATCATTGTTATGTTATTATGTCAGTAAATATAATTTATGTTCATCTTTTGGGAGGAAGGGCCAGTGCTGGGGATTGAACACAAGACATTGTGTATGCTAAGTAAACATAACCACTGTGGTATGCTTTAAGTCATGGTCATCATTTTCAGTGTCTATATAATATTCCATAGTGTATTTATACATTATTTAGCAAAATCCCTATTGATAATTTTTTAAGGTTATTTTCAGTTTTTTAAAATTGTTATAAATTACCTATGCTAATGTTTCAGTTATATGCCATATGCACTTGTATGCTTCTGAAACAAATTATGAATAGGTTTGGTGGATCAAATTATATGTGCATTTAAGGGATTTTGGTATAAATAGCCATTAAAAATGACCTTTATTTTATGTGTGTGGGTGTTTTGCCTGTATGTACATATGTGTACCATGTGCCTGCAGTCCTGCAGAAGATAGAAGAGAGTGTTGAATCCTCTGGAACTGGAGTTACAAGTGGTTGTGAGACACTTGCAGGTGCTGGAAATTGAACTGAGATCCTTTGGAAGAACAGCATGTACTTTTTTTAAACTTCTTTTTTTATTTTTTTATTGATATTATTGAGCTATACATTTCTTTCTGCTCCCCTTCCTCCCTCTCCCCTTCCCTTCTACCCTCTTCTATGGTCCCCACAGCATGTACTTTTAACTACTGAACCATCTCTCTAGCCTCTTAAGTAGCCATTTTTTTAAAAGTATCAATTAGTTTACATTCTTATCCAAAGTATTTCAAAATGTTGAAAATAACCTTTCCCTGTAATACATGTCACACTTTGTTCTGTTATTGTATTTTGTTTGTTTGTTGTTTTTTTTTTTTTCTTCAAGACACAGTTTCTCTGTATAACATCCCTAGCTGCCATGGAGCTAACTCTGTAGTTTGGCCTCAAATTCATAGAGATCCACATGCCTCTGCCTCTTAAGTGCTGGAATTAAAGGCGTGCGCCACTACCGCCTGGCATCATTGTTATTTTTGAACATTTGACTGGCAAAAGTATTATGTTTGTCTTTTTTATTTGCAGTTTTAAGTGAAGCTAAATATCACATCTTGTGTTTGTTGGCCTTTTGTACTTCTTTTGTTCTTTGGAATGTTTTCTGTTACTCTTTTTAAAAATGTTTTTTAATTTATGTGTGTGAGTGATTGCCTGCATGTATGTCTGTGTGCCGTGTGCATGCCTGGTGCCTTCAGAAGAGGGCATTGGATCCCAAGGAACTGGGGTTATGGATAGTTGTGAACTACCATGTGGGTGCTGGGACCCAAACGAGTCTTCTACAAGAGCAACAAGTGCTCTTAAGCCCTGAGCCATCTCTTTAGCCCTATTTGTTATTCTTTATATCCACTTATTAAATTAGTTTTAAGTAGATTATTATATATAAACATGCTTTTTAAAAAAAATATTCAGCCTGCATGTGTGCCTGCAGACGAGAAGAGGGCACCAGACCTCATTACAGATGGTTGTGAGCCACCATGTGGTTGCTGGGAATTGAACTCAGGACCTCTGGAAGAGCAGCCAGTGCTCTTATCCTGAGCCATCTCTCCAGCCCCCCATGCCTTTTCTTTTAATTGTTCTTTTTTATCATAGCATTTCTCCAGACCTGATGTATAGGACACTGTAACTATGGGTAGTCCTTAGGAGGTAGTCCTTAGGCAATGTGTCTCTCTTCAGGGGAGTTAGGTAGCTCAGTGGAAGTGGTAATTTGGAATCATTCCTTACCCTACTCTGGCTTGTCTACATAGTTAGGCTCTGTGGTGACCATTTGTTGGTCATGTATTTAAGATTCTAGGGCAATATATATGGTCTTAAATTTTTTTTTTTTTTGCTATCTAAAATAATGTAGCATTGGCAAAACTGGCTGATGATACTTTTAGAACCATCTATTTTTAGTTCAGTATTGGTTGATAGAGTAGCCTTGTCAACTGCAATTCAGTACCCCAAACTCTTAATGCTTGATGCTACTCTTTGACATACATTATCTCATAATTTACCCAGAGATTCCTGTGTTTGAGAAGTGATGTTCAAATCATCTTCAGAAAAAAAGTATGGGTTAATTGACAGTGTTTACAATGTTGAATTAATAAGAGGTTTAATCTCTTCCCAGACCTTTCACAGCTACTTTCTACCAAGTCAGTTAATATAGAAATATACTGCTAGCAACCAAAACACATATAATAACTTTGAAATTCTACAATCTAGTTTACAACAAATATCATTTAAACACAGTTTGGAGCAAAGGAAAAATATTCAAAATAGAGCAATTATATCTTGTGACAGAATTCTCCAACATGTGTTAAATATACAACTTAAGTTATAAAATTAGCTTTTAAGTGTTATTTGAAAATATTTTTAGTGAATATATCATATGATAGAAAAAACTGTTACTTTGTGAATACACCTGTATTTTCTTTATTAGATCAGTTTGATGTCTTATCAAATATTTTAATGTCAAGTCTGTAGTATTTTGAGAAGTGATTAACTTTCCCATTTTCAATACTTTTCAGATATTTAAACAAGGAAGAAATCACTCTCCTCCTAAGATGGAATCTGTGATTTGGGAATGTGGTTGATCAACTTGATATGCTGGCCAGATGTGCCCTATGTAATAAAATGAAAAGAAGATACAAGATGATGTCATTTTCCAATATTGTGAAACCAAAAACAAATGCCTTTTGTGAGACCAGGTTAACAAACCTCTGACAGTACAAGGAGTTTTTAACTGTTTGAAGAACCTAACAGATACAGAGGGGTGCTTTCAAGCTGAGACCTGCAAGCGTATACTGCTCAAAAACACATCTTGAGTGGATCTGATCATCAGAGTCTCATTCAGATCCAGGAAGAATGGCTATGAGTTGGGTTGTCTTTTATCTTTGGCTCTTGACTGTGTTTGTGGGACATATAGGTGGGCACAGTTTATTTTCTTGTGAACCTATTACCTTGAGGATGTGCCAAGATTTGCCTTATAATACTACCTTCATGCCTAATCTTCTGAACCATTATGACCAACAGACAGCAGCTTTAGCAATGGAGGTAAGACTTGAGCTACTGTTTGACATTCCAGAAAATAATCTACAGTGCCCTGATGACCCACCTAATCTGTTTGATATAAACAATAGGAAAAGATTGCTCTTTTTAATTATATCTTATATGTTTGAAATTTTATATGGATTGGCTCATACTATAATAGATTGAATAATTTGTGTTTGGAGAAATTCTACTCGAGTTTATTTTTAGATATGTTTTTACAAAGGAATTTGAAACACTGAAACATGCGATGATACCTCTTCAAAGATTATATTTCTTTTTTAAATAATAAATAACTATATAAATAGCAGAGTGTGAAAAATATTACATATATTTCAGTAGCTGTCTTAGGGTTTGTATTGCTGTGAAGAAACACCATGACCACAGAAAAACATTTAATTGTGACTGGCTTATAATTCAGAGGTTTAATCCATCATCATCATGGTGAGAAGCATGGTAGCATGCAGGCAGACATGGCACTGGAGAAGGAGCTGGGAATTCTATATCTTGATCAGCTGGCAACAGGAAGTGGACTATGTCCCACTCTGGCTATGCCTTGAGCATATAAGACCTTAAAGCCTGCCCTCACAGTGACACACCTCCAACAAGGCTACAGCTCCTAATAATGTCACTCTCTAGGTCATGCATTCAAACAGATGAGTCTATGGGGGCCATATCTATTCAAAACACCACATTAGCTGAGTATGGAATATAATGTATTTTTTTAAGACTGAATTTTTCTTTAGGTTCACAGTGTTTTGTTTATTTTGTTTAATATCGAAATGATTTCCTGGTAATGTCAGGTACACATCAATTTAAGAATACCTTTCAGGCAATGAGAAAGGTTTTGTTATGTGAATTCTGTTCTTGATGGTTCAGAATTTTATGAACGTGTGTTGCCTTACTTGAATTTTTCTTATGATAATTCTTCAGGTACTTCTTAATATATTTGCCTCAGAAACTATGTTGTTCCTAGGTTTAAATGTGTCTGTGTGTGATGGTCTTAGATTTGAGAACAAATACATATTTACTAGATAGAAATGGAGAGACAGCAAACAGTCTGATTAGGAGTATGGGCTTTGGAGCTGGACCAGCATTGGAACTCTAGCAGTGTCACTGTGGCAACTGGTGTGAACTTTGCCACCCTAGTTCTTTTGATTCTCGTAATACCACCAGCAGGTATGGTGATGGTACAAGCCTATCCTCCCAGCACTTGGAAGATAGAGGAGGGAGGATCAGGTATTCATAACAGTTCTCCTTTAAAGGATGAGATAGCATAGCACCCAGCCTGGGCTGTGTATAACCCTGCTTCAAAAAAAAAAAAAAAACCCACAATAAAAGAAGGCTAATCTTTCATAGTGCAAAATTAAAATATACCTATAGAGTGCTTGGTACATAGCAAACACTCTACAAGTGATGGTTTTTCCTACTCATTTCTTTGAGACAGTGTCTCACTATGTAGCCCTGGCTGGCCTGGAATTTGCTATATAGATCAGGCTGGCCTGAAGCTCAGTAGAGCTCCATCTGCCTCCTGAGTTCTGGGGTTAAAATTATGCACCCCCACATCCTGGTTATCCATATTCTTATATTAACATGGTCATGTAATATAATTTGGACGACTTGTATTTTAATCAGTTTGACAGTGCTTTCAGAATCTGCATTTGGAGTTCTGCATTTTATAGCAAAACACATTCATTGTTTCAATCTGGTAAATTTCTAGAAAGATCATTATTCATAGATTTCAAAGTATATCAGCATGTTGTATATTCTGAATATTTGGTGATGCTATAGAGATTGAACAAAATATTTTCTGCTCTTCCTTTCATGGTCTTTCTAATAAAGAGAAAGATTTGTCTTAGACCATGAGACTAGGATATATGAAAGGGGATATTGTCTGCTGGCATGACAGTTGTGATAGTCTTTGCTGTGTGCCAAAGACTCAACTAGAAGTGTCCTATATCACTGTAAAGTCATCACTTCTTTGGAAGCAAGAAGCAAGTCATAAAGATGCTCATACTTAGGTTCAGCTTTTGACTCTGTCATCCAGTATGTGTAAGACTTTGGACAGATCACCTAACATTCCTACATCTTGTTTTCTTATTCAAAGTAACAATAATGAAAAACCTAGACGGGCTTGTTAGGATTAAATGAGAGATTTGTAAGTTGCTGCACAATGCATGGTGTATAGATTTTAATTCTATTCCAGATTCTGTTTCTAAATTGTCTAGAGTCACTAGGAAAGTGCAGATGGCCCAGATGAACTTGTATCATTCTTTGCATGTTCGTGGAACATTCAGAATGATGGCATGGCAGGTTTTCTCTGCCTTTTGCTCAAATGTGCCCACATAACCCATATAGTTTATTGTCAGTAGGTTTGCCTCTTCCAATATCTGACATCCTAGGAAGGGTCCATACGTGAGAAGTAGTTTCTAAGAAAAGGCTTCAGAGATTTGATGGAACCCTGAGAAAGCTGCTTACTGCACAGTCGTCATGGCAGGACAGAGATGCCTCTGACAGTCATCAGACACAGTTGGAGAGTGTGAATTTCATGTAATAGCAAAAGACTTGAAAACATAGCAGAAACTACATCATGCTCATAGCCATCTCTAACTCAGTAATTCTGTGTTTAAAAAATAATTTTTTTTCTAGTGCTAGAGATCAAACTGGGTCTTAAGCTGCTAGAAAAATGTATCAAACCATTTAATGTTTTAAGGAACTGCGGTACTGTCTTCTGCAGTGGCTGTGCTGTTTCAGACTCAAAGTAATACACAAGGATTCCTAAATATCTCCTTGCCTACCATCACTTTCTTCTTCCTCTTTAAAAAATTTTATAATAGTTATTCTACTCTAATGGGTATGATGTCTTTGGTTTTTAGAGCTACATTGGATTAGGTAGTTAGCATTTCTTCACTCAGTACACACTGATGAACATTTGTTTATAAAAAGTGCCACACATGTATTTTCATACTTCTACTAGTACATTTTGGAAATGAAATTCGAATGTTCAAATAAGGAAAATGCTTTCATTGATACTTTTAAACTCTTACGTAGAAATTGTACTATACTTTTTGTCGCTCCAGCAATGCGTGAGAGGACCTGTTTCTCAGCATTAGCAGTAGAACCTACTCTTTGTCTCTGTATTAGACGGTCCCTGACAGAATACCCACAGAAATAACATAAGGGTGAAAAGACTTATTTGGCTCATAGTTCATGGACTTTGACTTCACCATGGGGGAAGGCGTAGCAGGGAGGCTCAGTTCATAGCAGATGTTTGTGGCCCTGCTGCACATATTGTAGTGGACCCAAAAGCAGAGTGCGTGCTGGAGGCAGTAGCTGAGTTTAACCCTGAAATGCACTTCCCAGTGGACCTACTTCCATCAGGTAGGCCCCACCTCCTACAGGTTCTACAGCCTTCTAAAAAAAAAAAACCACTACTGCTGGGACCAAGTGATTGAAGCAGGAGCCTCTGGGGACATTCAGATTGAAGCCACAGTTGTATTAAAACCAATATGGTCGCTGCAAAATAACATCTCATAGATCTTTAGCACCTACTTTGCAGAGACAGAAATTGCATCATATGTGAAGGCAGTAAAATGAAGATTAATTTCGCTGTAATGAAGAGTTTGTAGTGAAGAGGTTAGAGTAAGAAATTTGGAGGTACAGTAATTCAAGCTCAAGTTTTGCTACTTATAAACAGTGTCATTGGGACAGAATATCTTACTGTATCATCTTTAGAATGGAATCGGTTATAAAGATCAAACAAAATATGAAAACTACTTCTCTAAAATAGCAGTGTCAGTCCTTGCCCAGAGGATCCAGTTTGAAGCATAAGAGACATTAGTAAATGGCTTCTACTTTGACTACTAGTTTCAGTGGTCTGTAGACGCTTTTCATCACAGTTGCACAGAACTTTCCAGCGTCATTATCAAGTCATTGCAAATGCCACACTTGCCTGAAAGGCTCTGCCAATATCTGGGTGATATCTTGCTTTATTCTCAAGACCTGGTTTGGGTCTGATTTCCTTATGGGATCTAGGATGACTAAAGTTAGGGCCTCTTTCCTCCATACTTAGCAATATGCTTTGTTTACCTTTGTTCAGTGTGTATGGTATTTTGTTACAATGTTTGCTTTTTGTCCCCCTTACTCCTTTCATTTAGAAGCTTGTCCTTATCAAAGGCCACCCTTGTATGCCTAGTACTTAACATACTGCCTCATATACAGTAATTAATAAATACTTGAATTAAACTGTAAATTCTTGAGTAATGGCAGTGATCATAATTATGTTTCACCGCTATACCTAAACTCTTAGTCTCCTGGGGTTGAAAATAGTTTGGTGGGATAGTGATGCTGATCACAGTTCCAAAGCTACCACCTGCCTGTGAACACTAGTGTGATATTCTTTTTCTCTTTCTTTTGGGTTGTTGTTCAAAGTGATTTGAAGCTTTCAACATTATGTGTTTATATTTTATAAACAATGTAATTAGCAAAAATATGATGCAATGTAGCTTTTCTTTCTCTAGGATCTTTTGTTGTTTCTGCTTAATTTTGCTTGTCCAAATTCTGTTGTTCTTGATTTATTGTTAAGTTTTTAAAAATGTACAGGAGGGTGTGTGGCTTCATCAAAACATATGTGGTGCTGTGCAGGCTAGTTTTCTGTCAGCTGATACAAGCTATAGTCATCAAAGAGGAGAGAACCTTGATTGAGAAAATGCTTCCATGAGTCAGACTGTAGGCAAACCTATAGAGCTTTTTCTTAATTAGTGATTGATGAGTGAGCCCAGCCCTTTGTGGGTGGGGCCACCCCTGGACTGTGATCTTCCTTCTATAAGAAAGCAGGTTGAGCAGGCCTTAAGGAACAAGCCAGTAAGCAGCACCTCTCTATGGTCTCTGCATCTGCTCCTGCCCTCGGGATCCTGCCCTATTTGGGTTCCTGTCCCGACTTCCTCCAGCTATGAACAATGATATATACAATGTAAGCCAGATAAACCCTTTCCAACTTGCTTTGGCCATGCTGTTTCATCACAGCAATAGTAACCCTAACTAGGACAGAGACTAATATAAGAACCTTCTAAATTTAAAATCAAAAAACAGAAGTGATTTCTCTTCTGGCCTCTTTGGCCTTGGCAGAAAAAAGGAGCATCACGTGTTGTCCAAGGCTCCAAGCCCCTACCACCTTCACAAGTCATCCTGTGGCAAATGGGGCTACACTGCCAGGAGACAGAGAAAGTATGACTAGAGTGCCACAGCCAAGCTACAAAACAGTACTGGGCCTGGGTGGGTAAGGCACCAAAATTGTCTGTTGCGGATTCAGACTTGGATTCTGTGAGGGAACCATCCAGTTCTTCTTGAAGATTTCAGTCAGTTTCAAACTGGTTTTAAACACACATACACACACACACACACACACACACACACACACACAGAGTCTACATACAGATAATGGGAGACTTATTTCTGATTTTAGGAACAAAAATAATGGCTTTTGGAATTTTGAATGTACTCCAATGTAACAACACTGATTGAAATTTATGGATAGGCCTTTTACAAAATAAAATTTCTTTTGAGTTCATGTTTTTGTTTGTTTGATTGGTTGGTTGGGTTCCTTTGTGTAGCCTTGACTGTTCTAGAACTCTGTAGATTAGGCTGGCCTCCAACTCACAGAGATCCTCCTGCCTGCTAGGATTAAAGATGTGCACCACCACCGCCTGGCTGAGTTCATGTTTTTAATCTCTAAAATACATTCATTGTCCATCCTATTTACTTTCCTTATTATCTTCTATTTAGGTTCATGCTTATAAGGAGGTTTTTATTCTCTAAACAACAATATAGTGAAAAAACTATTTTATTATTACATCGACCTATATTCCCAGCCCTGATAGGTGTGGCTTTATAAACCAGTTCTGTGACTAGGGTAAACCAAACAATTGAGAAGCTTCTAAATTAAAACAACTATATATGCAGGTAGTAGAGAATTATCTGCAGTTATTTCTGATTTTAAGAACAAAAATACTATGTTTTAGTTATTTTGAATTGGTTTTCTTATGATAAATTGCATTAAAGAAATTCCTAGAAACCAATTATGAGTGAGTACATCCCATGTTCCTCTTTTTGGGTCTGGCTTACCTCACTCAGGATAGTGTTTTCTATTTCTGTCCATTTGCATGCAAAATTCAAGAAGTCATTGTTTTTTACTGCTGAGTAGTACTCTAATGTGTATATATTTCATACTTTCTTCATCCATTCTTCCATTGAAGAGCATCTAGGTTGTTTCCAGGTTCTGGCTATTACAAACAATGCTGCTATGAACATAGTTGAGCATATACTTTTGTTGTATGATAGGGCATCTCTTGGGTATATTCCCAAGAGTGGTATTACTGGGTCCAGGAGTAGGTTGATCCCGAATTTCCTGAGAAACCTCCACACTGCTTTCCAAAGTGGTTGCACAAGTTTGCATTCCCACCAGCAATGGATGAGTGTACCCCTTACTCCACAACCTCTCCAGCAAAGGCTATCATTGGTGTTT
>NW_026067956.1:1283103-1304691 GCF_014885135.2 Alexandromys fortis
AGGCTTGTTTTTTTTTTATTAATTTGGATTGGGTTTTTGGTTTTGTTTCGCTTTGCTTTGTTTTTGTTTTTTTTTTTTTTTTAATAGTCTTTTATAGTTCTACTTACATAAAATTCCTTTTATAAGTTGTTTGGAATAACTTATTACAGTTGGATCTAAAGTAGCTATGAATAGCAGTTTTGAATTTTCAAGGCTGTTCCACATTGGTTCACATTTTGCGAATTTAATCATGCTATTCCCAAACCCAGTATGGCACAGTTTCTATGGTTACCAGGCCCTTTGTACAGTGACAAAGATTGGAATTCTGATTCTCCTGAGTCAGATTTTGGCCTTTGACACTGTCCCCTTTTCACACCCTTCCTAAGCTTGAACTGTTGTTATGCCTGAAGGCTTGTCAGTTAGCAGGTTGCTATGGGAACGAATAGAAATTTGAGAGAAGAAAGAATGGGAGTACAAAGACTTGGTTGATTTGAATTTAAACAAAGAATGTAAGGGTCCATGCAGTGCACCTTTGTTGTAGAAATTAGAAATCTAGTTTTAGAAAGTACTTTCCAGTTTGTAAACTTCCTTACTCCAGCCTTGATTTAGGGAATAAAAACATCACTGCTTAGAGAAACACTCAGGAAGAATCATTTAGAATTCAGTCAGCCAAGTTCCTTTCTATATTTCATAGATTGTGAGTACTGTTCCTTGTGTTATAGATGTGTTCTCAACCTAAGTGTCCAGGCCACATCATTTAATATATATTTTGCTGAGGTTAAAAATGTTAAGGTTATTTGCTTATTTTAAAAGTATTAATACTTTGTTTTTATAACAGCTTTATTGAGTTGTACTATGTATAACAAACTGCACTTATTTAAAGTGTTTCCTTTGGTGAGTTTTAACAGCTCCTAAGATACCCTCACTGTTATCAAAGTGTAGACCATTTCTGTCACATCAGAAGCCTTACGACCCTTTTTGGGCCACCTCTATACTCACGCTTCCAGCCATGGCAAATGTGCTCTGTCCTTATGAGTTAGTGTGCATTCTAACGTTTTATAGACATGGGCTCATACAGCATCTACATTTTTAGTTATATGTATGTGTATTGTAGGTTTATACGCATGAGTACAGTGCCCATAGAAGCAAGAAGTGGTTATCAGATCTCCTGGTGCTGCACCTATGGGCTGTTGTGAGCTGCCTGTTGTGGGTAACAGAAACTGAACTCTGTCCTCTGCAGTAGCAACTGTGTTCTTACCTGCTGAGCCATTGCACCAGGCACACTGTATCTACTTTTTAAATATCTGTTTTCTTTTACCTAGAATCACAATTTTGATGTTACCTACTTTGTTTGGCATTTAAAAAATATTCCAGCCGAGTTCTTCGTTTGATAGTTGAAAACAGGGAATCAAATCAGTCTGCTATAGACAT
This sequence comes from Alexandromys fortis, assembly GCF_014885135.2. Lineage (NCBI taxonomy): Eukaryota > Metazoa > Chordata > Mammalia > Rodentia > Cricetidae > Alexandromys > Alexandromys fortis. Next base: position 1,284,514 of record NW_026067956.1, read on the forward strand.
ACTATTCTTGAAATCATTCCCTATCTTATTTATGAGTGTCATTTGATGTGGGGCTCCCTGTATGCTGTGAATGTTTTATTACCATTGGTTAATAAAGAAGCTGCTTTCGCCTATAGCAAGGCAGAATATAGCAAGACAGGAAATCCAAGCAGAGATAGAGGAAGAAAGAAGGTGGACTCAGGGAGATGCCATGTAGATGCCCCAGAAGCAAGAGGTAACAAACCACGAACCTTGTGGTAAAATACAAAATAATAGGAATGGGATAACTTAAGATGTAAGAGCTAGCTAGAAATATGCCTGAGCCATCAGCCAGTGTTATAATTAATCCAGTTTTTGTGTGATTATTTGGGTCTGGGTGGCCAAGAAATGAAAATACAGTCTCCATTTACAATTGTTAGTTATGTTCTGTTTGTGTTAAGACCATTTTATAAAAGGGGAAACTAAAGCATAGAGATTAAGTGAAACATTGGTTAAGTATAAGGGATGTGGGTAAAAATGTCAAGGTTTGACCGAACTTGGAGTCATGTTTATAGTTGTATGACCTTAGACAAGTTAGCATTCTGTGTTTGCAATATGGAATTGTGAAATTGAAATAACATATGCAAGGTACTTTGAACAGTGCCTGTTGTACTGTGCTAATGTCAGCAAAACTAGCTCAAGGTATTTGTAATTCATTGCAAACACAAAGTAGTCATTAAGATAAATTTTTATAACATATGATGGTATTCACAGGTGGAAATTTTGATAAACATATAAACAAAGATACCCCATCATATGGTTTACATTTTGCTTATTACCATACATATATATACATGTTTGTCATATATGTACATATATCATCAGCATGTGAATGTAGGTTTTTGTTTGTTTGTTTTTTAAGACAGTGTCACACTATGTAGTCCTAACTGACCTGAACCTTGCTGTGTAGACCTGTCTGGCCTCACACTTGTAGAGATCTGCCTGCCTCTGCCTCCCAAGTGCTGTTAATTTTGCCTTTAGATTTTAAATAATTATATGTTTAGGAAGTTGCCTAAATAGTACACAGCAATTGCATATATCCCTTTTCTATTTCCTGCTCTAATCTTACTGTTTTATAAAATTATGATACCTAGTCAACATTGAAAGATGCATATATTTTCCAGGTCTTTGCTATTACAAATAAAAGTCATGTAGACATTTGTGACAAGTTTTTGTGTGGACATAACTTGTCATTTCTCTGGGATAAAGGACCAGGAATGTGATTGGGTTTTAAGAAATCGTAGTGGTTGTAAACCCATTTTACATTCCTCCCTGTAGGATATAGTCTTACTGTTTTTCTCTGTGTTCTTGCCACTATTTTGTATTACCACTGTTTTTGTCTATGGCAATGCAAGTATATATGTAGTACTATTTCATGTGCATTTTGTTTGTTGAAGTAACTATGCTTTATGCTTATTTTCTGATTAAATTTTCCACTTTGTTAAAAAAGTTTCAATTAGCTGTAAAATAACAGATTTCATTGTTTTTGCTGAATCTTCTCTTTTTCTCCCTCTCCATGTCCTTCCACCTCCCAGTATTCACCTTTCAACTTTAACGACTGTGTACTCTATTACCACACCCCCATTATAACCCTTTCTCCCTTCTCCTAGTCTCTTATATTTTACTTTGGAGTCTTGAGTAAAACTTTTACTTGTTATTATTACTTTGTGTGTGGAGGGGTGTACACAGTATGATTGTGAAAACCAAATAATGATATTTAGGAGTCAGTTCTCCTTCTTTATGTGGGATAGATTCTGGGGACTCTCACTCAGGTTCCCAGGTTTACTCAGCAATTGCCTTTATGTGCTCAGGTCTCTTGCTAGCCCCTGAGTTATTTATATATACTAGATACAAATCCCTTCTAACTATAATCCCACTACCTGGAGGCTGAGGTGGGACCAGCCTGGGCTATGTGGTAAGATCCTGTCTCAAAATACCTAACCCACCTAAAACAAAATAAAATAAAATCTTTTGTGTGGTATAAGATACACAAATAGTGTATCCTAGTTTGAAAGTTGTCTTTTCATCTTTTTAGCAGAGTCTTTATGAGAACAAGAATTTTCTATTAGTCTTTTGGTTGTGACACTAACATTTAATGACTGAGCCATCCCTCCACCTCAGTACTTTACTGTTGCAATGAAGTCCAGTTTAACACCCCCTGCCATACACACTTTAAGAATATTTTGAGTTTCATTTCTAAGAACTTGTCACCTTGTGCTAATGTATTACCATTTTCTCTTTCTCTGCTTTCTCCCTCTCAGAAGAGCTTGTCTGTTTCTTCTTCCCAGGGGTATCCATATAAGTCTGTCTCTCTTAGGGTCCGCCTTGTTTCCTAGCCTCTCTGGGGTTGAGGACTATAGGCTGGTTATCCTTTATTTTGTGTCTCATATCTGCTTATGAATGAGTACATACTGTGTTTGTCTTTCTATGTCTAGGTTACCTCACTCAGGATGGTATTTTCTAGTTCCATTCATTTGCCTGTAATTTTCAAGATGTCATTTTTTTTTAACCATTGAGTAGTACTCCATTATGTAAATGTACCACATTTTCTTTATCCATTCTTTGGTTAAGGAGCATCTAGATTGTTTCCAGGTTCTGGCTATTACAAATAATGCTGCTATGAACATAGTTGAGTAAATGTTCTTGTGGTCTAAGTGAGCATCCTTTGAGTATATGCCCAAGAATAGTATTGCCGGGCCTTGAGGTAGATTGATTCCCAATTTTCTGAGAAACCATCATACATACTGATTTCCAGAGGACCACAGCAATTCTTACAAAGGAAAACATTTAGATGAGGCTTGTAGTTTCAGAAGTTTAGTCCCTTAATGTCACGATGGGAAATGTGGCAGCATGCAGGCAGACATAGTGCTGGGAAGGTAGCTGAGTTATGCATCTTGATCCACAGGCAACAGGATGTGAAGCCCACCCCACAGTGACACACTTCCTCCAACAAGGCCACAACTAATAGTGCCACTTTCTGAAGGTCAAGCTAGTCTCTGTGGGGCCATACCTATCCAAACCACTACATTCCACTTCCTGGTCCCCATAGGCTTATAACCATAACATAATACTAAATACATTTAGTTCAACTTCAAAACTTTACAGTCTCACAGTCTCAATAGTGTTTAAAAGTTCAAAGTTTTTTTTCTGAGATTCATGCAATCTCTTAACTGTAATTCCCTATAAGGTCAAAAAATCATACTCTAACATATAATGGCACAGGATATACATTACTGTTCCAAAATAGAGGAAAGGGAGGATAATGAAGAAATACTGGGCCAAGCCAGGCGGTGGTGTGCAGGCCTTTAATCCCAGCACTCGGGAGGCAGAGTTCAAGGCCAGCTTGATCTACAGAACTAGTTACAGGACAGCTAGGGGCTCTTAAACAGAGAAACCTTGTCTCAAAAAAAAAAAAAAAAAAAAAAAAAAAAAAAAAAAAAAGAAAGGAAAGGAAGAAGGAAGGAATACTGGACCAAAGCAAGATCAAAAGCCAACTGGGCAAACTCCAAACTTGCATCTCCATGCCTGATGTCAAAATGCTTTTCAGATCTCCAACTCCTTTTATCTTTGTTGACCACAGCACACTTCTTCTTCGGCTTATTCCATTCCTTGTTAGCAGCTTTTCTTGGCAGGCCTCAACAACTCTGGCATCTCCAGTATCTTGGGGTCTCCAAAGCAATCCAGGCTTACACATCACAGCTTCACGCAATAGCCTCTCTAGGCCTCCCCATTCAGGGATACCCCTGCCACATGCCTGGCCTCGGCAACTTTTCTTAGTCATAGAGGAAATTCCACAACCCTCTTGTTCTATCCTTGGACTCTTAACGCTAGAGCCACGTAGCCTAAGGTGCCAAGTTCTGCTGCTTGTTCAATTACATCTTCACCAGCTTTCAGTTTTCGATGATTTACTTCACCGCCTAAGCCTGGCTGTTCTGGAATTTGCTCTGTAGACCAGCTGGCCTCAAAACTCAGAGATCCACCAGCCTCTGCCTTCTGAGTGCTGAGTTTAAAGATGTGCACCACTATGCCTGGACCTAAACTGTTCTTCAGTTCCTTTCCCCAAATTGGAAGCTTAGCTGGATAGGGTCTTGCCCTGAGGCCACCACTCCCTTTATTCCATTTTTTAATCTGTTTATTTCCTTGGAAACATTGAGCTACATTTCACTTCCTGGTGTGCCACTTTCACCCTCAAGATGTATATTTTGTATTTTTTCTTGCCTAGCTTGCTCCTTTTCAATATAAATCTTCACAAGAGTCAACACCAGTAACGACATGACAGAGTCTATACTAGTGTATTTTGAGATTTCCCTGCCAGTACAATTAATCCAAAATTCTTCACTTTTTGAAGGCTGACTTTTTGAAAAAGGGCAAAAAGCAGCAACATTCTTCACCAGAATATCACAAAGGACAATCTTAGGCAACATGCTAAAATTCTTCTCTGAAATCTCTTAAACCAGGCCTTCACAGTTCAAATCACCCTGTGGTGGTTTGAAAGAAAATGGTTCCCACAGGGAGGGGCACTATTAGGAGGCGTGGCTTTGTTGGAGTATGTGTGGCCTTGTTGGAGGAAGTTTGGGGAGAACTTTGAGGTCTCCTTTGCTCAAACTGTGATCAGAGTACATCGGATCAAGATGTAGAACTTTCAGTTCCTTCTCCAGCACCGTGTCTGCCTGCACGCTGCCATGTCCCACTATGATGATAATGGACTAAATCTCTGAAACTGTAAGCCAGCCCCAGTTAAATGTTTTCATATATAAGATTTACTGTGGCCCTAGTATCTCTTCACAGCAATAGAAACCCTAAGACATACCCTCAGCACCACTGTCTTCCATTAAGCCCCACTAAATGCATTCAGCTGCCTTTCTAATCCATACTCATGAAGTCCACAGTTCTGAACAAAGCCGTGGTCAGACCTATCACAACTATACCTCAGTTCCTGCTACCAGCATCTGTCTTAGTGTCTTAGAGTTTCTCCTTTACCAGTTTTGATATACACTCACTTGTCTGTATATAAGAGAATGTGTGTAAAAGCTTTGCCGTTACCTTTTTAATCATGTTTTATGTTTTATATTAAAATCGATGGTAAATTTTGAGATAATTTTTGTATAGGGCAAGGCTAATTTTTGACTTATGAATATGCATTAATTGAAGCGCCATTTGTTTAAAACACTATACTCTTAAGATGTAGAAAAATCTTGCTTTTGTCTACTAATCATGCTAAGTTTGTGAGTAAGTGAATATTTGATGGGCTAGGATCAAACACAGGACTTCATACATAAAAAAGATTTCATTAAATCTTAGAGATGATTTATGGGAAGAGTTGGCATTTTTTTCTTCCTCTTTTTTTACTTTATAAATAATACCAATCAAAATTCCCACTTTCTCCCTTCCTCCCACTTCCCCCACTCCCCCCCTCCACCCTTTCCCCCACCCCTCTCCAGTCATAAGAGAGGGCAATCTGTTTCTTTGGTTACAGTAGGTATCTTAGCCTAGTTTTATGTTTGGGACCACAATTTTCTTTTTATTAACTTAGTATCAAGTTACAGCATTAGCTGTATTTACAACATTTGATTTCAGTATAAAGAATCATAGGGGCTGGAGAGATGGCTCTGGTTAAGAGCACTGACTGCTCTTCCAGAGGAACTCGGGTTCAATTCCCAGCACCCACATACATGGCAGCTCACAACTGTCTGAAGACCTAGTTCCAGGGTATCTGACACCTTCACACCAATGCACATAAAATAAAGTTAAATAAACCATAAAAACTTTTTTTTTTAAAGAATTGTTTAGAAGTTTGGGGTTTTTATGTTAAGGAAAAAAAAAGAATTGATCAGCAAAAGGTGAGAGACCTTCTCTCAATTGAGAAGTACACTCTTTTACTGTGTGGTTACTATTGATAGGCTGCTGGGTGATGGTGGCACAACACTTGGGAGGCAGAGGCAGGCGGATCTCTGTGAGTTCGAGGCCAGCCTGGTCTGCAAGAGCTAGAGTTCCAGGACAGGCTCCAAAGCAACAGAGAAATCTTGTCTCGAAAAAAAAAAAAAGATGGATAGGCCTTTCCCACTTCCATCCTTTGCAGTGTAACTACCTGTCTTCTACCCTTCCCAGATCCCCTTGCTGCTGCTAATTTGCTTTTTGATAGGTGTTAATTGAAATACATAAAAGAAAATTAAAATCCATGCAGCCCTACCACCAAATAATAAAGCTGTAATCATTCTTGAGCTTTAGTGCATATTTTATATAGTTTTTTCTTTTTCTTATGTAAAATGGATTGTATTATTAGTAATTCCCTGCCTGCTTCTTCATTAATATTACCTTTAACATTAAATATATACAGGGATTTATCAGTTTTGTCATAGTCCTTGGATTTAACCAAACTAGACTCTTGAGAAGTGATTCGGGGGACATTTTATTTAAAAAAAAATCTTAGAAATATTAATTACTTTGAGAAATTTTTTAAAGATTAATAAAAACAGAAACTAGAGTTATTAACAAACACTTGACTTATCTAAAACTCTTTATCTAATTATTCAATTTTGACTTTTTCCTAGCCATTCCACCCTATGGTGAATCTGGACTGTTCTCGGGATTTCCGGCCATTTCTTTGTGCACTCTATGCCCCTATCTGTATGGAATATGGACGCGTCACACTTCCCTGTCGTAGGCTGTGTCAGCGTGCCTATAGCGAGTGTTCAAAGCTCATGGAGATGTTTGGTGTTCCTTGGCCTGAAGATATGGAATGCAGTAGGTATGGGTCATTTTTCATGCTTATGTGTGTTTTCTTTTTAATCTATTTTAAAGAGTAGGGTTGTTGGCGTTTTTAAATGTATGGATGTGTATACAAATGTTGAGCACAGTTTCATTGTCTTATTTTTCATAAGAATTGGGAAGAAGTAAATGAAAATGATAGGAAAAAGGAATTTCTGTGAAGAAATTGAAAAGAATTAAGAATTATATAAATAGGACATTTGGTTGATTTTCTTTTCTACCTTTAAAATACTTCTCTGTTTTTTTTTTTTTTAAAGATTTATTTTATTTTGTTTACAGTGTTCTGTCTGCATGTGTGCCTGCAGGTCAGAAGAGGGCACCAGATTTCATTACAGATGGTTATGAGCCACCATGTAGTTGCTGGGAATTGAACACAGGACCTCTGGAAGAACAATCAGTGCTCTTAACCTCTGAGCCATTTTTCCAGCCCTACTTTTCTGTTTTTTTAGAAGTAATGACATTCATGAAAAATTAGAAGCCAGGCAGTGGTGGTGTACGCCTTTAATTCCAGCACTTGGGAAACAGAGGCAGGTAGATCTTAAGGCCAGCCTGGTCTACAGAATTTGAGTTCCAGTACAGCCAGGACTATGGAGAGAAACCCTGTCTAAACCAAAACAAACAAAAAGAAAATATAGATAAGAAAAGAATTACTCATGACTGCCATTATAACAGCTTAAATGCCTTTGATATAGATGTGCTGATGTCTAAGGCTGTTGTGTCAATTTTGTTTCTTTGATTTTTTTTAATCACACATTAACACCCAGTTGAGAAAATTTTGGGTGCTTTTCAAATCTTATCTAACACACAGACTGTGAGCTGTTACAGAAGATTTAAAGATTTGTTTAGCAGTCATTTCTATAGTGCTGTAGGAATGAGCACTATTAATAGCAATAGTATAGTATGTTATATAACATACCTTTTATTTTCTGAAATATTTCAGTAATGCAGAATAATAAGGGAATATTTATGTATTCATTATGATCTGCCTTTTTGCTGTCTCGGCATTTTGTAACATTTGTCTTCAGATCTTTTATTTATTATTTATTTATTTTTGGTTTTTTGAGACAAAGTTTCTCTGTAGCTTTGGAGCCTATCCTGGAACTAGCTCTTACAGATCAGGCTGGCCTCGAACTCACAAAGATCTGCCTGTCTCTGCCTCCTGAGTGCTAGGATTAAAGTTGTGCGCCACCACTGCCCAGCATTCTTTTATTTATTTATTTTTTTACATTTTTTTATTGATATTTATTTAGCTCCCCTCCCTGGCTCTCCCCTATCCCCTACAACCCTCCCCAAGGTCCCCATGCTCCCAATTTACTCAGGAGATCTTGTCTTTTTCTACTTTTTACTTCCCATGTAGATTAGATCTATGTAAGTCTCTCTTAGTGTCCTCATTGTTGTCTAAATTCTCTGGGATTGTGGTTTGTAGGCTGACTTTATTTGCTTTATGTTTAAAAACCACCTATGAGAGAGTACATGTGTTAATTGTCTTTCTGTGTCTGGGTTACCTCACTCAAAATAATGTTTTCTAGCTTCATCCATTTGCCTGCAAAATTCAAGCTGGTTATTTATTTATTTATTTATTTATTTCTGCTGTGTAGTACTCCATTGTGTAAATGTACCACATTTTCCTTATCCATTCTTCAGTCGAGGGGCATTTAGATTGTTTCCAGGTTTTGGTTATGACACACAAAGCTGTTATGAACATAGTTGAGCACATGTCCTTGTGGCAGGATTGAGCTCAATACCAAAGTGGTATTACTGGATCTTGAGAAAGGTGGTTTCCTAATTTTCTGAGAAATCACCACACTGACATCCAAAGGGGCTGTACCAGCTTGTATTCCCACCAGAAGTGTTCCCTTTTCCCCACAACCTCCTCCAGCATAAGTTGTCATCAGTGTTTTTGGTCTTGGCTATTCTTACAGGTGTAAGATGGAATCTCAGAGTTGTTTTGATTTGCATTTCTCTAATGACTAAGGATGTTGAACATTTATTAAGTGTCTTTCAGCAATTTTAGATTCCTCTGTTGAGAGTCCTCTGTTTAGGTCTGTACTCCCATTTTTTTTAATTGGGTTATGTGATCTTTTGGTGTCCAATTTCTTGAATTTTTTGTATATTTTGGAGATCAGACCTCTGTCTGATATGGGGTTAGTGAAGATCTTTTCCCATTCTGTAGGCTGTCGTTTTGTCTTGTTGATTGTGTCCTTCGCTTTACAGAGCTTTTCAGTTTTAGGAGGTCCCATTTATTGTTTCTCTCAGTGTCTGTGCTGCTGGGGCTATATTTAGGAAGTGGTCTCCTGTGCCAATGCATTCAAGTGTACTTCCCACCTTCTCTTCTATAAGGTTCAGTGTGACTGGCTTTATGTTGAGGTCTTTGAGCCATTTGGACTTGAGTTTTGTGCATGGTGATAGATATGGGTCTATTTTCATTCTTCTACATGTTGATATCCAGTTATGCCAGCACCACTTGTTAAACATGCTTTCTTTTTTCCATTTGATTTTTTTTTTTGCTTCTATCAATGATCAAGTGTTCGAAGATGTGTGAATTGATATTCAGCTCTTCTATTCAGTTCCATTGGTCCTCCTGTCTGTTCTTATGCCAATACCAGGCTGTTTTCAGTACTGTAGCTCTGTAGTAGAGTTTGAAGTCAAGGACTATGATGCCTCCAGAAGTTCTTTTATTGTACAGGATTGTTTTGGTTATCCTGGGTTTTTTGCTTTTCCATATGAAGTTGAGTACTGTTCTTTTGACGTCTTTGAAGAATTTTTCTGGAATTTTGATGGGCATTGCATTGAATATGTAGATTGCTTTTGGTAAGATTGCCATTTTTACTATATTAATTCTGCCTACCCAAGAGCATGGGAGAACTTTCCACTTTCTGGTGTCTTCTTCAATTTCTTTCTTCAAAGATTTAAAGTTCTTGTCATGCAAGTCTCCCACTTATTTGGTTAGAGTTACTCTGAGATATTTTATGCTATTTGTGGCTATTGTGAGGGTGTTGTTCTCTGATTTCTTCCTCAGCCCTTTTATCATCTGTGTACAGAAGGGCTACTGTTATTTTTGAGTTAATCTTGTATCAGATCTTCTTTTAAGAAATAAAACACTGTAGATACAAGCTGAGCTTAATGGCATATGCTTATAATCCCAGCATTTGGGAAGCTGAAGTAGGAGGATTGTGAGTTTGAGGCCAGCCTAGGCTACATATTGAGACCCAGTCTAGAGTAAGGTAGGGTGGGGTTGGGGGCTCTATAGTGCAGCTGTGTATTTTGTTGGTCCTTGTCTTGCTCACATTCCTTTTTTTTCTCCCCAAGGTGAGGTAAATATCATGGTAAATTAATTATTAATTATGCACATGTTTGGTTTTATATATTACACATACACATGCGTTCATATGTGTGTTTGGTTCATTTTTTGAAATTACTGATTTAAAAGTAATACCTGATGGTTAATTGTGTTAATATCTGAAAAGTACTTAGCTGTCTTCCTATTGATAATCATGTAGGTTACTTAATGGTTTTCATTAGACTATTCAGTTCTCCTTCAAAGTACTTTTGAGTGTAATCTGGCAGTATCTGATAGAGGAATATACCATGTCCTCGAATGACAGAAGGACTAGGAAGCGAAAGGGCAAACTCTCCCTGAAGTCAAATCCATGAGGGCCTTGCCTTCGTAACTGATACTACCACAGTGAGGACTAAGTCCCAACACATGAGATTTGGGGGCATTCAGACCATAGGACTCACTCAGTTTCATGGACATCCTTGGTTTCTTCCTCAGCCTCTTTATGTTTTTCATCATTTAGTATAAACTTTGTTACATCTCACTTGGAATAATACTTTTGTTGATAATTTTACTTTATTTTTTTTTCTTTGTACTTAATCAGATCTCCAAATGGACTGCTGTAAGCCATTTCTTATAAACTAATTATGCTGTGTATTTAATTGTCAAACTATACTTATTCTTTTTGTTATTTGTAGCTACTTGTCCTGGTAAAGAAATTTTCTCTTGTTACCATCAGCACCTTTGCTGATAGAAGTTTAGACCCATAAGAACAAGGACTTTGTTCAATTTGCTGCTTGTCTTCAGCATCTAGAGGAGTCTGACACACTGAAGACACTCAGTATTTGTTGAATTTATGCCTGTTAAATAAATATATTCGTGTAACTCAGCCTGAGTAATCAAAGCTAAGAGGTAGCAGAAAGTAATTCAAGCTGAGCAAAAATGCATGAAGGAAGATCAGTTGGAACATGGCTAATGCATTTAAAAAATAAGTTAAAAGCAGAGCCAGGTGAAGTAGTGATAATGGGATGAAGCTGAAGGTAGTTAGAGACAGCAGCTGAGTTCATAATAATTGGATATAGGGACTGAGTTCATGAAAGCTGAACAAAGATAACTCACAGAGGAGAAAATAAAAGAAAATGTAGACATGTTGAAATTGAGATATTTGAGACAAATTTAAGAGTTAAGATTCTGGTTCTGGCATTTACTTAAACCTATATCTCACCTTTATTTATCAGCTTGCCCTCCTGTCCTTGTGTGTTTAGAACATCATTTCTGGGCTATGGTGCTCTACTCTGTCAAACCAGTCAGTCTTGTTTCTTTGTTGGATCCTCTTCTCATGTGTCCCTTGTGTTACGGTTCTTCACAGAGTTCGTTATTGCTTTCTTTAGTACTTTCTCTGGAGTCTCACAAAGCAAATCTCTGCAAAATAGGAAAATTGAAATAATAGCTTGTATTCTATCTGATTACAATGATTAAAGCTAGAAATCAGCACCTAGAGAAACTATGAAATACACAGACCCATGCATATTAAACAATAACACACTATAAAATGATGACTGGGTCGTTGAAGAAACTAAGAAGAATTTTTTTGTTTGTTTGTTTTTGTTGTTGTTGTTGTTTTTGAGACAGGATCTCTCTGTGTAACCCTGGCTGTCCTGGATATCACAAAGACCCACCTGTCTCTGCCTCCGGAATGTTGGAATTAAAGGTGTGTGCATGACTGCCCAGCAAGAAGGAAAATTTTTTAATAGAGTTAAATGAAAATATAATACACAAGATATAATGAAAGGAGTCCTAAGAGGGACATTGATAGCTTTCTGAAATATGATTTGTGGTGATCGGTACATAGAATTTTCCTTTTAAAATGTTATTAATTTTATGCACATTTGTGTTTGGAAGTAAATGAATTACAGGATACAGTGGGCTGAAGAGAAGTTGTCAGGATAGTGGGAAAGCTCGGTGACATTAAAGCCCTGAAATGCTCTTTAGTTACCCAGTAACATAAGCAGAGACTGGACTAGGGGCATCCAGAGTGCTTGCTCAGCATTCATAAAAGCCCTGGGTTCTAATCCCAGCATTTCCTCCCCCGAAGATATTTAGAGAGTGCACACAAGATTTAAAAGTCATCTGTGAGGTTGTTTATTACTAATCTAGCTCACAACACCATGGACCATGCATTTAAGGAAGATTTTTAAATCTTAAGTTCAAACTTTTATCTGCTGTTCTTTTTGATACAGACAGACACACACACATTTCACATTTGGAAACCATAAAGACTGTACTAAATAAATATTCCATATATATGTTGTTTATCATTGATGGCTGATTTGACTGTTTTAATGGTAAAACAAATTTAATTTAAGACTGTCACTTAAAATATGCTTGAAGCCTCCCCACAATATGCCATTCTTTGTTGTTGTTGAATATGTTTTTAAATATATAAAATTTATTTTTATTTTATGTTCATTTGTGTTTTGCCTGTGTGTAATGTCTGTGTGATGGTGTCAGAACTCTAGAACTAGAGTTACAGACAGTTGTGAGTTGCCATGTGGGTGCTGGAAATTGAACCCAGGTCCTCTGGAAGTGCAGCCAGTGCTCTATAAACTACTGAGCCATCTCTCCAGCCCCTCATTTTCTTTATTTTTATTTACCACAAGTGGTAGGAATAGTTGAGGTCACAGGTACTAAATTTAGAATTTGAAATTGTTAAGTAACGTCCGGCAGACTTACATGAAAGTAAATGGTTATCATCTTTTATTTTTTAGGTTTCCCGATTGTGATGAGCCATATCCCCGACTTGTGGATTTGAATTTAGTTGGAGATCCAACTGAAGGTGCCCCAGTTGCAGTACAGAGGGATTATGGTTTTTGGTGTCCCCGAGAGTTGAAAATTGATCCTGATCTTGGCTATTCCTTTTTGCACGTGCGAGACTGTTCCCCACCATGTCCCAATATGTACTTCAGGAGAGAAGAGCTGTCATTTGCTCGCTATTTCATAGGACTGATTTCAATCATTTGCCTCTCTGCCACCTTGTTTACTTTTTTAACCTTTTTGATTGATGTCACGAGATTCCGTTACCCTGAAAGACCTATCATATTTTATGCGGTCTGCTACATGATGGTGTCATTAATTTTCTTCATTGGCTTTTTGCTTGAGGACCGAGTAGCCTGCAACGCATCTAGCCCTGCACAGTATAAGGCTTCCACAGTGACACAAGGATCTCACAATAAAGCCTGTACCATGCTTTTTATGGTACTCTATTTTTTCACTATGGCTGGCAGTGTATGGTGGGTAATTCTTACCATCACATGGTTTTTAGCAGCTGTGCCAAAGTGGGGTAGTGAAGCTATTGAGAAGAAAGCATTACTATTTCATGCCAGTGCCTGGGGCATCCCTGGAACTCTAACTATCATCCTCTTAGCGATGAATAAAATTGAAGGTGACAATATTAGTGGCGTGTGTTTTGTCGGCCTCTACGATGTTGATGCGTTAAGATATTTTGTTCTCGCTCCCCTCTGCCTGTATGTGGTAGTTGGGGTTTCTCTCCTCTTAGCCGGCATTATATCCCTAAAAAGAGTTCGGATTGAGATCCCATTAGAAAAGGAAAACCAAGATAAGTTAGTGAAGTTCATGATCCGGATTGGTGTTTTCAGCATTCTTTACCTTGTACCACTCTTGGTTGTAATTGGATGTTACTTTTACGAGCAAGCTTACCGTGGCATCTGGGAAACAACGTGGATACAGGAACGCTGCAGAGAATATCATATTCCGTGTCCGTACCAGGTAAGGGAACCCTTGTATAATTCTCAGAATGTGTGATAGTGAAAAGAGGATTGCTAAAAATAAGTAGTCGGGTCTGTTGTTTTCTTCCCAGTTCTCTTAAGCCTGTATATTAAAGTTTTAAAGTGAAGGCAATAAGTAAATTATACTAAATATATAACACATATATTTGCATAGACATTCATTTTAAAAGATGATTTACATTTCCATACTATGAGCTTAAAACAACTTGTTTCCATTACCACAGAATGTTTACTGGTTCTTTGAAAGTCAAGATTTATAGGGGAGAAAACTGTTCCAGCTCTGACAGAAGGGTCCCGTTTTCTGTGGAAATTTCACTGGTCATCAGATTAGTAAGAATTTGAACAGTTTTGCAGAAAAAGCAGAATTCAATTAATAAACTCCCTTGGGATTATTTTTTCTTGTTTGTATTCAGAATATTTTGTAATGTACTTTTGAGTTTGAAGAGTCATAGAATCAGAATTTTAGATTTAGAAAGAAGTTTAAAGATGATTTATTTGGATTCTGTCCATAAATTAAATTTTCATATGTCTGTTTTATTTGAATATTTGAAATACTTAATGACTTGCCCATGTTTGGTGTGTGACCAGCTGGAATTTAGTCTTAGGAGAGTAACTGAGAACAACTCAGAGGACCCCATCCTCTAGATGGTACCCAATCTTCTTCCTTTTAGAAGGAGTTTTCTTTTTCTTTTCTAATTTTTTAAGGATTATTTATTTAATTTTTTGTGTATTTGCCAGAGTATATTTATATACACCACTTGCTTGCCTGGTGCCAGTGGAGTTCAGAAAACAGTGTCGGGTTCTCTGGAACTGGGTTTATGGATGTTTGTGAGCAATCCTGTAGGTGAGCAGTGAGTGTTCTTAACTGCGGAGTGGCCACTCAGCCCCTCAAAAGGCATTTTCTGAAGTGTTCTGACGTTGTGTCTGTCTTCGCAGTGCACCTGTCACCTCACTGCTCCCCGACCTGTGGTCTCAGACCTCTAAACACTATTGCAGCTCTCACATTTCAGACCAGAGGGCTTGTGTTCATGTAGCTTTCCTTCCTACTAGCCAGTGAACTCTTTGAGAGCAAGAGCTTTTCTTTTACTGAAAATGGATTCTACTTTCATACCATATATCCTGGTTAAAGTTTCTCCTCCCTCTACTCTTCTCAGTTCCTCCCTTCTCTTTGGATCTACTCTCTTTCTGCCTCTCATTAGAAAAGAACAGGCTTTTAAGAGGTAACACTCAAAAATGACAGAATATAATAAGATAAAGCAAAAACTATCAAATTGAAGATGGACATGGAAATCTAACAGGAAGAAAAGAATCCCAGGAGCAGGCACCAATAATCAGAGACCCACTCGTTCTTACACTGAGAAGTCCCATAAAATACTAATAGTTAGTAGCTATAATATATATGCAGAGGACCTGGTGCAGACCCATGTAGACCCTGTGCTTGCTGCTTCAGTCTATGTGTGCTCATAAGCACTTTGCTTACTTGCTCCAGAGGGCCTTGTTCTGGTGTCCTCCATTCTCTCTGTCTCTTACAATCTTTCTACCTCTTCCTTGTGATTCCCTGAGCTCTGGAAGACAGGAAATTTGATGGAGACTGCCAATTTAGACTTCCTCTCCTTCTACATAATGTCTGGCTGTGTCTCTACATCTGTTCCCATCTACTGCCGGTAGATATCTCTCTGATGATGACTTAATAAGGCACTGATCTATGAGTATAACAGAATATCATTAGGAATCGTTTTATTGATTCTTTTAGATCAGTAGTGTTTGGTTTTACCCCAGGTCTCTGGGCTATCTAGTGTCTGCTTCTTAGTTATTCACGCAGTGTTGGGTATGTAATCCTTGTGGAGTGGGCCTTAAGTCAAATCAGACATTGGTTGGCTACTCCCACGTTTTGTTTTAGCATATTTTGCAGTCAATATAGATTGTAGATTTTGTGACTGGGTTGATGTCCATGTTTCTCTCTTCATTTTCTCTTACCACACTAAAGAGACTAGAACATAGGCTCCATGTAGGCATCAACTCAACCACTCCATGTTCAGTGATTTGTGTTGTTACTGTTTTTTAATAGAATTGCTTTGAGTTTCTCTCGTTTAAGTTGATGTTGGCTGCGGGCTTGCTGTAAATTGCCTTTATTAAGTTTAGGTATTACCGTTGTATCCCTAGTCCTATTCCAGGACTTTTATCGTGAAAGCATGTTGGATTTTGTCAAAGGCCTTCTCTGCATCTAAATGCGATCTGTCAGGTCTCTTAAATACTGTTAAAGCACTTCCTTTGTTCATGTATCTTTTTCTTCCTATTAGACAATGAAATGTTTAAGAGAAAGAACTTTTTAAAAAAAATTTTTTTTGAAAGCATATTCTGTAAGTAAATGTAAGTAAGCACAGAGATAAAGAAGAAAGGGTGTCTTAGAGAAATAATTACAGCAGTGCTGGGGAGAGGATAAGATTAGCATACAGTGCTCAAGAGTACACGGTGGCATTTGACAGTTTCCTGTTTTCTTGTGGTTTGATGTTTTAAAACCAACCATTGTCCGTTCACCAGCCATAAAACAACATATAATTGAGTACTAGGTAATATAGGGAAGCAATTGATAAGAGTCAACCATGTCTTTTATTTACTTTTCAGTCTGAAAATTATATTAGGGGTTTTTAGTAAGCAAGTCTGATAAGAAATTCAATAGACGGTCAATTACTGTTTTTCCCCTAGCCTATAAATTACGGGTTTTAAAGATAGTAACTAATATTTCTTACAAAGATAAAAAGCATTGTTTGTGCTGAATATACCACAAAGCAAATGAAGAACTGACATTCTTGTCATCTGCTATGAGCACTGACTGTGTAAATATCATATTCATGTCCCCAACACTGCTGTTACATTTATTTAAAATGACCTCTCTTCTTCATCCATATACCCACATTCTTTGTAATTTCCCTTCCTGGTCTCTATAGGGTTTTTGTTGTTGTTGTTTGTTTTTACCCAACTCTGTGATTGTTGCATTGTAGGAAAAAGAATCTTCAACTCAAGTGGTTATTTTAATTTATATACAAACATTTCTCCCCTTTATGTGTATTAGACACAAAGAGTTTTTTTTTTGTTGTTGTTTGTTTTTTGTTTTGTTTTGTTTTGTTTGGCCAGCTTTTATAGTACTACCCCAATTCCTTAGTGTTTATGTTCCCTTATTAGTAATAAGGTGATGCTCCTTACCGACCTTGTGGCTTCTCCCCTGTGACTTTGTCATTGCTCTGATAGGTGGCTGTCTGTTGCTGATTTCCAGTTATTTGCATCACAAATATCTTCTCTGGCTTATCTTTTATGATTTGGAGTATCTGTTTGTGTTTTTTTTTTGGTTTGGTTAGGTTTTTAGGGTTTTTTAAAAAATATTTTTGTTCAGGTTGAATTTGGCCGTTTCCTCCCTCCCTCCCTCTCTCCTTCCTTCCTTTCTTTTTTTGACAGAGTTTCTCTGTGTATCACTGGTTGTCCTGGAACTTACTATGTAGACCAGGCTGGCCTTGAACTCACAGAGATCCACCTGCCTCTGCCTCCCAGGTGCTGGGACTAAAAGTGTGCTGTTGAATGGAGAGGAGCCCTTTGCTTGTCTCAGCCGCTCTGCTAGCTTACACCTGAAATTAACCACACAGAAACTGTATTAACTAAATTACTGCATTTATTACAGTATAATAAATTTTCCACATTCATATCTCATGGTTAAGAACACTTGCATGCATACATTTAAATTTTTTCTCAGTTATTTAATTTTTCCCATAATTAATGTTAACCTTTCTTTTTAAATAGTAATGCGATCTAATGAATTCCTTTGTGATTTAGTGGTTTTTAATCTCACTTGTAAATTGGATGTTGAATTGAACCT
Source organism: Alexandromys fortis (assembly GCF_014885135.2). Lineage (NCBI taxonomy): Eukaryota > Metazoa > Chordata > Mammalia > Rodentia > Cricetidae > Alexandromys > Alexandromys fortis. The sequence continues at coordinate 1,302,251 of NW_026067956.1, forward strand.
GGTATAGTCAAAGAATAAAGTACCGTAAGGAATTCACTAGTTATAGTGACTTGATGGTAGGTAAAAGCCTATGATACCATTTGATACACATAGTAACCTCATAAAGTATGTAGTGTGGCTTAATTCTAAAGCACATGAAGTTATGTTGCTTGCACAGTGACGTAGTTTGAATGGAATTGGCCCACATAAACTCACAGGGAGTGGCACTATTAGGAGATAGGGTTTTGTTGGAGTAGGTATGGACTTGTTGTTGGAGGAAGGATGTCACTGTGGGGACAGACTTTGAAGTCTCCTATGCTCAAGATACTGCCTAGTGTCTCAGTTCACTTTGTGTTGGCAGCACAAGATAAAGAACTCCCAGCTACCTTTCCAGCATCTCTGCCATGTTCCACCATGATGATAATGGACTGAACCTCTGAACTGTAAGCCACCCAGTTAAATATTTTCCTTTGTAAGGGTTTTCATAGTCATGGTGTCTCTTTATAGCAATTGAAACCCTAGCTAAGATACACAGTCACATTAGCAACAAGAAAAGTTACATGTACAAACTACATTTTGTGACTACAAGGCTGGCCACCTGTGCATGTATGTAGAAGGAGTGGTGGGCTACGTCCTACCACCTGGCTAGCTTTACCCGAAATAATTACATGGAAACTGTATTCTTTTAGACACTGCTGGGCCCATTAGCTCTAGCCTCTTACTGGCTAACTCTCACATCTTGATTAACTCATTTCTATTAATGAGTTTAGCACCACGAGGTGGTGGCTTACTGGGAAGGATCTTAACCTGCGTCCATCTTGGAGAGGAGAGCTATGGCGTCTGCCTCACTGTCTTCTTCCTCCCAACATTCAGTTCTGTTTACTCCGCCTACCTAATTTTCTGTCCTATCAAAGGGCCAAGGCAGTTTCTTTATTAACCAATGAAAGTAACACATAGACAGATGACCCTCCTCCATCACATGTAAAAATACATATCACAAGAGTCACCCTTTTACTTTTTTATTTATTTTTAAGGCAGTGTTTTATGTAGGCCAAGTTTGCTTTGAACTCACTATGTAGCCAAGAATGACCCAGTTTGTAAAGTACTAGGGATGGGACTCAGGGTTTTGCACTTGCTAGAGGGCTGAAGGAGAAAGAGAAACTCTGCCAATTGATCTAGACCTCCAGTCCCATTTAAGCATCTGTAAGTGTCTCATTCCAAGTACATTCACAATTAGCAACCCTTCCTAGTGTTTTTTTTTTTTCCAGAAATGTTTTCATTTTCTCAAACTGAGGTTAAACGTTTAACAGGGACCCTACACTTACTCCCCACAATCTCTGGCCCCCACCATTCTACTTCCTTTGTATGACTACTCTAGTACCTTAATAAGTATGATCATATAGCATCCTACTTTATGGTTTTTAATATACAAATGTTAGGATATTACTTTTTATTCAGAATTTCATTGGTATCTTGAGCACCATTGATACTATATTCTCATTTTGAAATAATATTGAACCTAAAGGAACATGCAAGAAGCTCTTTTGATAATTCCTAATGGTAAGTTTTAAAGTGGTTTTAAGCAATAATGGGTAGCTGCCTCAGGTAATTTAGAAAGACTAATTAGCATTGAATGTGTTTGATTAAACACACTAAAAGTGTAAGCCAGGAAGGGCGGTTCACACCCATAATTCAAGTGTTTAAAGATAGCCTGGGTTGCATAGTGAGACTCTAAATAACAAACACTATAAAGCAGCTAAGGAAGAAGATAGTTGGCCTCTAATATCTAAAGAATCTAGTTTGTAAAGTAATTTATCACACTGTTTAAAATATCAATTGGATTTAATGCAAATTACATATATATAAGCTTATAATTTGGACAAGATGAGCTAAATATGTTAATTTAAAAATCTTTGAAATGAATGTTCTTCCTGAAAATGGAAGTTCACTGCCTACACTTATGCTGACAGATTTTTTTTTGTAAGAATGTTCATTTATTTTTTTAAATATGTATTCAGTCACACTGTAAAAAGTATTATTTAGGAGCCAGTCAAGGATATGTATCAGTTGGTAGAATTTATCTAGGAAGAATGAAGCCTTGGGTTTCATCCCCAACAGCATGTAAACCTGCTGCTGGTACATGTGTGTGATCCCAGCACCCTGAAGTAGAATTGGGCTGGTCAGAAGTTCAAGGTCATTCTTGGCTATGCAGAATTCAGGGTTAGGCTATGATATGTGGCATATTGTCTCCAAATTTTTTTTTAACGAAAGGAATACTTAGTCCTAAATTTACTCAGAGCAGTGCTTATTTCACAATTGAAAAAGTGAAAAGAGAGATGGCTTAGTGTTTAAGAGTGTATACTGTTCTTGTGGAGTTCAGTTCCAGCACCCAAACTATCTGTTGCCCTTCAGGGAGATCTCTCTGTCCTGTATGGGAAATTCACATAATTTAAAAAAAAAAA
>NW_026067956.1:1309249-1464249 GCF_014885135.2 Alexandromys fortis
CAAAAATGACAGAATATAATAAGATAAAGCAAAAACTATCAAATTGAAGATGGACATGGAAATCTAACAGGAAGAAAAGAATCCCAGGAGCAGGCACCAATAATCAGAGACCCACTCGTTCTTACACTGAGAAGTCCCATAAAATACTAATAGTTAGTAGCTATAATATATATGCAGAGGACCTGGTGCAGACCCATGTAGACCCTGTGCTTGCTGCTTCAGTCTCTGTGTGCTCATAAGCACTTTGCTTACTTGCTCCAGAGGGCCTTGTTCTGGTGTCCTCCATTCTCTCTGTCTCTTACAATCTTTCTACCTCTTCCTTGTGATTCCCTGAGCTCTGGAAGACAGGAAATTTGATGGAGACTGCCAATTTAGACTTCCTCTCCTTCTACATAATGTCTGGCTGTGTCTCTACATCTGTTCCCATCTACTGCCGGTAGATATCTCTCTGATGATGACTTAATAAGGCACTGATCTATGAGTATAACAGAATATCATTAGGAATCGTTTTATTGATTCTTTTAGATCAGTAGTGTTTGGTTTTACCCCAGGTCTCTGGGCTATCTAGTGTCTGCTTCTTAGTTATTCACGCAGTGTTGGGTATGTAATCCTTGTGGAGTGGGCCTTAAGTCAAATCAGACATTGGTTGGCTACTCCCACATGTTTTGTTTTAGCATATTTTGCAGTCAATATAGATTGTAGATTTTGTGACTGGGTTGATGTCCATGTTTCTCTCTTCATTTTCTCTTACCACACTAAAGAGACTAGAACATAGGCTCCATGTAGGCATCAACTCAACCACTCCATGTTCAGTGATTTGTGTTGTTACTGTTTTTTAATAGAATTGCTTTGAGTTTCTCTCGTTTAAGTTGATGTTGGCTGCGGGCTTGCTGTAAATTGCCTTTATTAAGTTTAGGTATTACCGTTGTATCCCTAGTCCTATTCCAGGACTTTTATCGTGAAAGCATGTTGGATTTTGTCAAAGGCCTTCTCTGCATCTAAATGCGATCTGTCAGGTCTCTTAAATACTGTTAAAGCACTTCCTTTGTTCATGTATCTTTTTCTTCCTATTAGACAATGAAATGTTTAAGAGAAAGAACTTTTTAAAAAAAATTTTTTTTGAAAGCATATTCTGTAAGTAAATGTAAGTAAGCACAGAGATAAAGAAGAAAGGGTGTCTTAGAGAAATAATTACAGCAGTGCTGGGGAGAGGATAAGATTAGCATACAGTGCTCAAGAGTACACGGTGGCATTTGACAGTTTCCTGTTTTCTTGTGGTTTGATGTTTTAAAACCAACCATTGTCCGTTCACCAGCCATAAAACAACATATAATTGAGTACTAGGTAATATAGGGAAGCAATTGATAAGAGTCAACCATGTCTTTTATTTACTTTTCAGTCTGAAAATTATATTAGGGGTTTTTAGTAAGCAAGTCTGATAAGAAATTCAATAGACGGTCAATTACTGTTTTTCCCCTAGCCTATAAATTACGGGTTTTAAAGATAGTAACTAATATTTCTTACAAAGATAAAAAGCATTGTTTGTGCTGAATATACCACAAAGCAAATGAAGAACTGACATTCTTGTCATCTGCTATGAGCACTGACTGTGTAAATATCATATTCATGTCCCCAACACTGCTGTTACATTTATTTAAAATGACCTCTCTTCTTCATCCATATACCCACATTCTTTGTAATTTCCCTTCCTGGTCTCTATAGGGTTTTTGTTGTTGTTGTTTGTTTTTACCCAACTCTGTGATTGTTGCATTGTAGGAAAAAGAATCTTCAACTCAAGTGGTTATTTTAATTTATATACAAACATTTCTCCCCTTTATGTGTATTAGACACAAAGAGTTTTTTTGTTGTTGTTGTTTGTTTTTTGTTTTGTTTTGTTTGGCCAGCTTTTATAGTACTACCCCAATTCCTTAGTGTTTATGTTCCCTTATTAGTAATAAGGTGATGCTCCTTACCGACCTTGTGGCTTCTCCCCTGTGACTTTGTCATTGCTCTGATAGGTGGCTGTCTGTTGCTGATTTCCAGTTATTTGCATCACAAATATCTTCTCTGGCTTATCTTTTATGATTTGGAGTATCTGTTTGTGTTTTTTTTTTGGTTTGGTTAGGTTTTTAGGGTTTTTTAAAAAATATTTTTGTTCAGGTTGAATTTGGCCGTTTCCTCCCTCCCTCCCTCTCTCCTTCCTTCCTTTCTTTTTTTGACAGAGTTTCTCTGTGTATCACTGGTTGTCCTGGAACTTACTATGTAGACCAGGCTGGCCTTGAACTCACAGAGATCCACCTGCCTCTGCCTCCCAGGTGCTGGGACTAAAAGTGTGCTGTTGAATGGAGAGGAGCCCTTTGCTTGTCTCAGCCGCTCTGCTAGCTTACACCTGAAATTAACCACACAGAAACTGTATTAACTAAATTACTGCATTTATTACAGTATAATAAATTTTCCACATTCATATCTCATGGTTAAGAACACTTGCATGCATACATTTAAATTTTTTCTCAGTTATTTAATTTTTCCCATAATTAATGTTAACCTTTCTTTTTAAATAGTAATGCGATCTAATGAATTCCTTTGTGATTTAGTGGTTTTTAATCTCACTTGTAAATTGGATGTTGAATTGAACCTGGTATAGTCAAAGAATAAAGTACCGTAAGGAATTCACTAGTTATAGTGACTTGATGGTAGGTAAAAGCCTATGATACCATTTGATACACATAGTAACCTCATAAAGTATGTAGTGTGGCTTAATTCTAAAGCACATGAAGTTATGTTGCTTGCACAGTGACGTAGTTTGAATGGAATTGGCCCACATAAACTCACAGGGAGTGGCACTATTAGGAGATAGGGTTTTGTTGGAGTAGGTATGGACTTGTTGGAGGAAGGATGTCACTGTGGGGACAGACTTTGAAGTCTCCTATGCTCAAGATACTGCCTAGTGTCTCAGTTCACTTTGTGTTGGCAGCACAAGATAAAGAACTCCCAGCTACCTTTCCAGCATCTCTGCCATGTTCCACCATGATGATAATGGACTGAACCTCTGAACTGTAAGCCACCCAGTTAAATATTTTCCTTTGTAAGGGTTTTCATAGTCATGGTGTCTCTTTATAGCAATTGAAACCCTAGCTAAGATACACAGTCACATTAGCAACAAGAAAAGTTACATGTACAAACTACATTTTGTGACTACAAGGCTGGCCACCTGTGCATGTATGTAGAAGGAGTGGTGGGCTACGTCCTACCACCTGGCTAGCTTTACCCGAAATAATTACATGGAAACTGTATTCTTTTAGACACTGCTGGGCCCATTAGCTCTAGCCTCTTACTGGCTAACTCTCACATCTTGATTAACTCATTTCTATTAATGAGTTTAGCACCACGAGGTGGTGGCTTACTGGGAAGGATCTTAACCTGCGTCCATCTTGGAGAGGAGAGCTATGGCGTCTGCCTCACTGTCTTCTTCCTCCCAACATTCAGTTCTGTTTACTCCGCCTACCTAATTTTCTGTCCTATCAAAGGGCCAAGGCAGTTTCTTTATTAACCAATGAAAGTAACACATAGACAGATGACCCTCCTCCATCACATGTAAAAATACATATCACAAGAGTCACCCTTTTACTTTTTTATTTATTTTTAAGGCAGTGTTTTATGTAGGCCAAGTTTGCTTTGAACTCACTATGTAGCCAAGAATGACCCAGTTTGTAAAGTACTAGGGATGGGACTCAGGGTTTTGCACTTGCTAGAGGGCTGAAGGAGAAAGAGAAACTCTGCCAATTGATCTAGACCTCCAGTCCCATTTAAGCATCTGTAAGTGTCTCATTCCAAGTACATTCACAATTAGCAACCCTTCCTAGTGTTTTTTTTTTTTCCAGAAATGTTTTCATTTTCTCAAACTGAGGTTAAACGTTTAACAGGGACCCTACACTTACTCCCCACAATCTCTGGCCCCCACCATTCTACTTCCTTTGTATGACTACTCTAGTACCTTAATAAGTATGATCATATAGCATCCTACTTTATGGTTTTTAATATACAAATGTTAGGATATTACTTTTTATTCAGAATTTCATTGGTATCTTGAGCACCATTGATACTATATTCTCATTTTGAAATAATATTGAACCTAAAGGAACATGCAAGAAGCTCTTTTGATAATTCCTAATGGTAAGTTTTAAAGTGGTTTTAAGCAATAATGGGTAGCTGCCTCAGGTAATTTAGAAAGACTAATTAGCATTGAATGTGTTTGATTAAACACACTAAAAGTGTAAGCCAGGAAGGGCGGTTCACACCCATAATTCAAGCATCACTAGTGTTTAAAGATAGCCTGGGTTGCATAGTGAGACTCTAAATAACAAACACTATAAAGCAGCTAAGGAAGAAGATAGTTGGCCTCTAATATCTAAAGAATCTAGTTTGTAAAGTAATTTATCACACTGTTTAAAATATCAATTGGATTTAATGCAAATTACATATATATAAGCTTATAATTTGGACAAGATGAGCTAAATATGTTAATTTAAAAATCTTTGAAATGAATGTTCTTCCTGAAAATGGAAGTTCACTGCCTACACTTATGCTGACAGATTTTTTTTTGTAAGAATGTTCATTTATTTTTTTAAATATGTATTCAGTCACACTGTAAAAAGTATTATTTAGGAGCCAGTCAAGGATATGTATCAGTTGGTAGAATTTATCTAGGAAGAATGAAGCCTTGGGTTTCATCCCCAACAGCATGTAAACCTGCTGCTGGTACATGTGTGTGATCCCAGCACCCTGAAGTAGAATTGGGCTGGTCAGAAGTTAAAGGTCATTCTTGGCTATGCAGAATTCAGGGTTAGGCTATGATATGTGGCATATTGTCTCCAAATTTTTTTTTAACGAAAGGAATACTTAGTCCTAAATTTACTCAGAGCAGTGCTTATTTCACAATTGAAAAAGTGAAAAGAGAGATGGCTTAGTGTTTAAGAGTGTATACTGTTCTTGTGGAGTTCAGTTCCAGCACCCAAACTATCTGTTGCCCTTCAGGGAGATCTCTCTGTCCTGTATGGGAAATTCACATAATTTAAAAAAAAAAAAAAACTTTAAAAGCAATGACATTTAATTCTAGAACAGGTGTTATATTAGTAATTTCCTAGGTACTTGAGGGGTTGGTTTGTTTTATGTTTTAAGTGTGTATTGGTGTTTTGCCTGCATGTATATCTGTGTAAAGATATATGTAGGTGTAACTAGAGGTTTCTCTCCCACCTGCCAGTTTCCGAATAACCACTCTATAAGACTTAATATTAATTACAAACTGTTTGTCCTATTAGCTCAGGTTTATTGTTAACTAGCTCTTACAACTTAAATTAACTCATTTCTATCATTCTATTATTCTATATTTTACCACCAAGAGGCTCATGGCTTGTTACCTCACATTTTGCTTCCCTGGAGACTGCTGGCAGCTCCCAGACACTGCCTTCTTTTACCCTTTATCTTTGCTTGGATTTCCTACCTGGCTCTATTCTGCCTGGCTGTTGGCCAAATTGGTCTCTTTATTAACCAATGGTAATAAAACACATTCACAGCATACAGAGAGACATCCCACATCAGTAGAATTCCCTAGAACTGAAGTTACAGACAGTTATGGTCTGCCATGTGAGTACTGGGAATTGAACCTGGGTCCTTTGGAAGAGCAGCCAGTGCTCTTAACCACTAAGCCATCTCTCCAGCCTCCCTCTTTTTTCTTTAAATAGCAATTCCTTTTATCTATCTATCTATCTATCTATCTATCTATCTATCTATCTATCTATCATCTATCTATTGTGTCTTAAGAGATCTGAAGCACTTTATAAAAGTTGTATTCCTCAAAAGTTGTTGATTTTGAATGTAACTGGACATATTAGCTTAAAACTGGAACAAATCAAATGGGTTGACTTCATACCAAGTTTTTGCCATTTGTTCATGTAAGGAAATAATGTTACTTTTTTGTTTGTCTGTTTCTGTTTGTTTTTGTTTGCTTTTCAAGACAGTGTTTCTTTGGAGCTTTGGAACTCTTATAGACCAGGTTGGCCTCAAACTCACAGAGATTCGCCTGCCTCTGCCTCCCAAGTGCTGGGATTAAAGGTGTGTGCAACCACTGCTTGGCATGTTGCCTTTTAAGTTGCTATGAATACTAAACAAGATAAATTCTGATCTCTTACCTGAGTGTCTCGTATAGAGTATAATTTCACTGTTAGGATAAGTACATAATTCTTCCTGTATTCTCTATATAATCATCAGATTTTCTTCTAAGCATCAATTTTCAAAGGCATGTGGTTTTTCATTTTTCTCATGATCCCTCTAACCTTAACCTAGTGTCGTATGTCCCAAGGTATCTGACACTAGAGCTTTTGCTTCAGTCATAGAAAGTATGTTGCCATAGCTCAGTCTGTCGAGTTCACATTAGAACCATTTGCAGAATCTAGAAAAAAATCAATTTTATAGGAAAACAAACATAATTTACCCTTCCAGACACACAAGACAAGCCATCTGTTGTTTATCTAGTCTTGAGTCAGAAAATATAAAAATAGCAGAATGACATTAAATCTAATTTGTTGATGTTAGTTTCATTTTCTGAAAGGAGTGTTCCCTTTGGTAGGCATTGTCAAAAGAATGGGCCATACTCAGGACTATGAGGGCAATGGTATTTTTCTTCTTGACAGGTTTTTCTCTGTGTAGTTCTGGGTGTCCTAGAACTCACTTTGTATACCAGTCTGGCCTCGAATTCACTAAGATCTACCTTCCTCTGCCTCCCAAGTACTGGGATAAAAGGCATGTGCCACCACCGCCCAGCCCAAGGATTCTTGTAAATAAATAGTTCTAATATTTTGGTGGAGGTATCTACTAATCTTTATAGTGAATGCTTATCTTGCTTGTAACCTCTAAGTTCAATCAGTTTATTCCCAGTTTTTTTTTTTTTTTTAGTTTCTGTTAAAGAGGAAAAGAGTCAAATTCCCTGAAAAAGTGTAGCAACTCTTATAGAGTTAAGATACAGGCTGCTTCTATTATGGCCTCCATGGAGCAAAACAGTTTAAGCTATGAGTTCAGTTAAGGGGCACTATAGTGTACCTGGTTTGTAAACTTTACACATTGTGTTTTGGGTCGTGAAAGCAGACAGCCAAGGCTAGATCTCACACTTGCTGTGTAGCAGAGGCTGGCCTTAAACTCCTGCTGTCCTATCTCCATCTCCCAAGTGCGTGGATTAGAGGCAAGTGCTACCATACTTAGTAGCTCACTTTCCCGCCTTTTCACTTGGTGTCGTCTTGATCTACAAAATGACACAGCAGCCTTTCTGTAAAGGGTCACATGTAAATATGGGGGCTTTGGTGGCCAAGTGCTCAGCTCTGCTGCTGTCATCTGCAAAAAGGGTCATAAAAAGGAGGCAAATGTTGCAAGAAAGTTTTACTTACAAGAGTGACAGCCTACATGCTGTAATTTGCCAGCGCCTGATCAACATCAAGCATTATTCTGTATAACCTAGAATACTATGTAATAAACGCCTAACAGTGATTGGTGCCTATTATGTAAATTGTCAGACTCGCAGTGCAGTCTCACTGCTTTAGTCAGAACTTTATGTCCACAACTGAAATATTTAGTATGATTTATTATTGCTATGTCACTAGACTAAATAAATAAAATGACTCGTATATCACTGTAAGACATGTCAATAAAGGTTATTCTTAGCAGGTTTTTTATTTATTTAATTTTATTTCATGTACATTGGTGTGAGGGAGTCAGATTCCCTGGAACTGAAGTTACAGACAGTTGAGCTGCCATGTGGGTGCTGGGAATTGAACTTCGGTCCTCTGGGATAGCAGTCAGTGCTCTTAACTGTTGAGCCATCTCTCCAGCCCTCTTAGCAGTTTTTCTTTTTCCTTCCTTCCTTCCTTCCTTCCTTCCTTCCTTCCTTCCTTCCTTCCTTCCTTCCTTCCTTCCTTCCTTTCTTTCTTTCTTTCTTTCTTTCTTTCTTTCTTTCTTTCTTATTTTTATTGAGCTCTACATTTTTCTCTGCTCCCCTTCCTGCCTCTCCCCTCTCCCCTTCAACCCTCCCCCAGGGTCCCCATGATCCCAATTTACTCAGAAGATCTTGTCTTTTTCTACTTTCTACTTCCCATGTACATTAGGTCTATGTGAGTCTCTCTTAGTGTCCTCATTGTTGTCTAAGTTCTCTGGAATTGTGGTTTGTAAGCTGGTTTTCTTTGCTTTATGTTTAAAAACCACCTATGAGTGAGTATATGTGATAATTGTCTTTCTGGGTCTCCGTTACCTCACTCAAAATGATGTTTTCTAGCTCCATCCATTTTCCTGCAAAATTCAAGATGTCATTATTTTTTCTGCTGTGTAGTACTCCATTGTGTAAATGTACCACATTTTCCTTATCCATTCTTTGGTCGAGGGACATTTAGGTTGTTTCCAGGTTCTGGCTATGACGAACAAAGCTGCTATGAACATGTTGAGCACATGTCCTTGTGACAAGATTGAGCATCCTTTGGATATATACCCAAAAGTGGTATTAGTAGATCTTGAGAAAGGTGGTTTCCTAATTTTCTGAGAAATCGCCACACTGACATCCAAAGGGGTTGTACCAGCTTGCACTCCCACCAGCAATGCACGAGATTTTCCTTTACCCTTCAACCTCTCCAGCATAAGTTGTCATCAGTGTTTTTGATCTTGGCCATTCTTACAGGTGTAAGATGGAATCTCATAGTTGTTTTGATTTGCATTTCTCTGATGACTAAGGATATTGAGCATTTATTGTCTTTCAGCCATTTTAGATTCTTCTGTTGAGAGTCCTCTGTTTAGATCTGTACTCCATTTTTTATTGGATTATTTGTTCTTTTATTGGATTATTTGTTCTTTTGGTGACCATTTTCTTGAGTTCTTTGTATATTTTGGAGATCAGACCTCTGTCTGTTGTGGGGTTGGTGAAGATGTTTTCCCATTCTGTAGGCTGTCGTTTTTGTTCTGTTGACTGTGTCCTTTGCTTTACAGAAGCTTTTCAGTTTCACCTCTTAGCAGTTTTTAAAAGTTTCACTGAATCAGTTAAGGGAAGTAATTTTGGTAGTTTGGCAATGCAGTTTAATAATTGTAGTTGCTGCCAGGGTATGGGTGTGTGTGTACATGTGAGGGGTGCATTTGTGTTTTCAAGTATGTGCCCACACATGTGGAAGCCAGAGGACAGCGAATGATGTTGACTGACTGACAGTGGAGCCAAGAATAATTTTACAAAGTAAGGAAATAAGTGTGAAACAGTTTAACCAAAATCATACAGTAAGTGACAGAGTTTGGATATAAACTGCCTGGTTCCAAAGCTTGCAGTCTTAATATTTTATGCTTTCTTTTATGTAAGAACACTGATGTATTTGAGGGGCATTTTTCTTCTTTTGGGTATTGTACTCAGAAGTTGTATTTTTAGGTTAGTCACTTAGTTGATTATTTCTTTAGCTCTATTTTTTTGTTTGTTTGAGACAAGATCTCATGTAGCCCAAACTGGCCTCAAATATACTAATGGTGGAGGATGACCCTGCATTTGTGATCCTCTACCTCTCCCTTCCGAGTGCTGATATTACAGATGTGTGCTATCACACCGGTTCATGTGCTTCTGGGCTTCACCCAGGCTTTCCTGCTGCCTGCAAGGCAAGCACTCTTTCAAGTGAACATCATCCCCAGCCTGCACTCTTAAATATTACAAGATGATATCTTAAGTTCTTCTCACATGCAGTAAATGAATCTAGAAACTGCTTTCCCATAAACCACATCTTTCTCTTCTTTTAAAACTCTCATTAGTTCAAGATTATTATGCTTCTCCTCTTCTGGCATGTTGAGGTTGCTACAGAAGTGGGGGTGATTAAGACACAACCATTGTCTTGAAGGAGATCATAGCCCAGTGGAAGAAAGTTAACTTGAGTCAGGTGATATAATGACTAGAATCATCTGTGAGTTCTCCTTTTCTTCCATAGAAAACGAGCTCTTTCTTAGCATGCACCAGAAAAAAAAAGTATGTGAATAATGACAAACAGATCTGGAAATACTTACTAAAACAGCTTAAAGTTTCTATAACAAGAAAAATAATTGTTAAGTATACAAAGATTATAATTGTCTTTCCCATCCTTCATAGCCAGGTTAAAATGTCTCTGAATAAGAAAGCCTTACGTTGGATCCTGAGGTTTAGAAGTGTCTAGGTAGTCGTTGTAACAGATTTCCAGATAACAACACAAAGTACTTTATCAACTCTGCCTTAAAATAAAACCCAGCGTTTAAGGGGCTGGAGAAATGGCTCAGTGGTTATGAGCACTGGCTTGTCTTGCAGAGGACTCAGGTTTGGACCTAGGTTCAGTTCTCAGCACTCACGTTGTGGCTCACAACTGATAGGGTCTTTTGCTTGTTTGCTTTTTTTTTTTTTTAATTGAATTTTCGAGACAGAGTTTCTCTGTAGCTTTGGAGCCTGTCCTGGAACTAGCTCTTGTAGATCAGGCTGGCCCCAAACTCACAGAGATCAGCCTACCTCTGCCTTACAAGTATTGGGATTAAAGGTGTGTGCCACCACCACCCAGCTACTCGCTTGCTTTCTAAATCATGAGATTGCAAACAGTCTGGGGATGTTTTAAAGCTTTCTCCATCGTGTACAAGACCGAGAATGCTTTGGTGATGACATTGCCGGGTAAAGAAGAGCCCTGGCTTATTGTTCTGGAAAAGCTGGTTTCCCTTTTCCAATTAGTTTCCAGTCTGCATTTGAAAAAGAAAAGCTCTCTAAAATAATTTACTTTTTGTATGATTTGCTTTAGAAAGAAAACAAAAGTATTTTTTTTAATCCAGAAGAGAAATTATATTCTCCACCTGTGTGCATCATTGTTACACCATGCATGAGGGTCATCATTCCTTATGCTCAGCAAGATTAAAATGATTCTGTAGTTCTTATTTGTTTCCCACTTAACTGCATCTATTATTGTGCAATCTATATGGACAATGTTGTTTTTCTACTTTCTAGCTATTCCCTGTTGAAAGACAGATGATACCATCAATGATGATCAACACTTATCTTGTACAATTGGATGTTAACCTTTGCCTAGTCAAATAAAACTCCTCCATAATGCCAGCAAGACAAAGAAAGACAAACGTTAGATAACTGTATTGTTTCTATTGTCACTTTGAGCTCTTGAGTAAGTTTGGCTTTTGGCATTTTTCTGTGGGGTTGGCTAAGTAACAGGTGTCGTCTGTATTGACGTATGCATGACATACCTGTCAGGTAGTAGTAATATATCGTGGTAACATCTGAGCATTTGCATTCTGCTGGGCAGTTCATTCTGAATCAGGCAAGGTCTGCTCTCCTTTGTCTCTGTGCCCACTGAGTAGTTACAAGCCTGAATAATGAGAGACAAGTTTGTCCTTTAATCATTACGTTTTATTTTTTATTTACTTAAAGGTGGACAGTGAGTGGTTATGCAGCAGTCATTGGTAAAGGCACCAGAACCCAAGTTGAACTTTGTTACAGTGGGCCACACTGGCTCCTCCTAATTTTATAAGAAGTAATTACCTTAAGATGACAGTTGCTCTGTTTAAAAGACAAAGGTTATTTATAAAATGTTTGAAAAGTAAATTTATATTGATTTTCTTCCAATGATCAAAGGAAAATCTGGGGATTGAAATTCTACTTTATTAATACATTTTTCACAGCAGCACAAATAAAGTGAGATTTAGAGAGGAAGAGAAATAAACCGAAAGGGTGAACTGCCAACAGCTCCTTACTTGCCCGACCTTGTGTTGCTTTAATTTGAAGCCAATGCTTTCCTGAAAGGAACAAATTATAGTTTATAGACCATGCCTGATATGTGTAGTGGTTAGCATTCCCTGGCTGCTTCTTCCTGGCTGCACTGCGGTGCTTCCTCGGACAGGAAGAGTTCACGGTGAAACTTGGTGCCACTCTGTTCCAAGGCTTGCTAGTCTCTCTGTGCATTATCTTAATTACTGTAGATTATAATAGGCTCTTGTGTCGATAGGACAAGTAATTGACTTTTCAAAGTGTAATAAAAGTAAAAGCTGATAAAGCAGCATAATGTAATTAAGACGTGTATAAAAGTTGTAACTCAAAGCTTTGATTCACAAACTGGTGGCTGAGGGTGTGGCTCAATGGTAGAACATTTGTCTGAGCACACAGAAGGCCCTGGGTTAAGAAAACAACAACAAAAAAATCTCCACTCTGTGTTACTTATATAACAGGCCACCTGAACCTAATAGTTTATTTTCTTTCTCTTTTTAATAGTATATTTTCATATGGCCTTATATGATTACGGGTTTGATGTAAGTCAGTGATTTGTGATTAACATACTTTAAAAAATAAAAGCTAATCAAACACAGTATGTATCTCCATTAGAAAAATACAGATTTTGCTTGGTAAGGAAAAAAGAACCAAGAGCCAAAGACTCTGCCAACCTGATTCAAAGCAAAAATCTCAACAACAGTTTAGGCTACCAAGTAATGTGAATATACCTTAGGTTCCTTTTAATGCAAGGCTTTCCCTCCTTAATATGAATAATTTTTTTCCATTTACTTAAAAAGAATTTAAACCTCATGGCTTTGTTAGATTATGAATCTAATAGGAAAAATAAGATATAGGTGAATGTTTTCCACATGTGCTTCAATAAAGCCATATAGTAGTTCTACTGGAGAAAATTAGAGTGCTTGTGGAGATCAGGTGCTTAGAAGATAGTGACATGTAGGTTGTTTACAGCTAGTCAGGCTGTTCCAAAAAACATCAACAACAAAAAACAGGGCAGCAGTCAAAGTTGATGCAGGTGTCTCCTTTCTCTGGGATTCTCCTTCGTTTCCTAGGTGATAAGCCAAAGGAGTACATCGATGAATCCATTTAGGGTTATGTGTTCATGAGTTTTAAATGTCAACTTGATGCAACCTGTTCTAGACCACAAGGGAAGAGTCTCAAGGAGGGATGGTCCAGATCCGGTTGTCCTGTGGCAATGTTGGTGGGGAATTATCTTAATTACAGGAAATGATGTGGCTTCGCAGACCCAGTCTGCTATGGATAACACCGTGGATTTGGGCCTTAGACTATGTAAAAGAGAAAACTTGCTGAGCACCAAGCAGGATGCATTCCTGTTTCCCTGCCCCTGACTGTGGGTGTGATGTGGCCACTTGTCCTTTGTTCCTGCTGCTGCGGCTTCCCTAGAGTGGTAGGCTGTAGCCTCTTTGGTGAACTAAAATAAACCCTCTGTCCCAAAGGGTTTTGTTGTTGTTGTTGCTGTTGTTCTTTTATTTTTGTTTTTGTTTGTTTTTTGGGTTTTGGTGGTTTTGGTTTGGTTGGTTGGTTGGTTGGTTGTTGTTGTTGTTGTTGTTTTGCTTGTTTTTGGTGAGAGTATTTTATCAGTGCACCAGAAACAACTTAAGGCAGGTTATATTTATAACGTCAGAAAGATTATGGTGTTTTTGAGAACTTTATAAAAGAAAAAACAATGTAGTTAGTGCTTCTCTTTTTTTCCCTTTACTATATAAGGATCGATTTATTTTTCAAGTTTGTTTTCTTTAAGAAAAACTATTAATTCACTTCATTATAGAGTTATTTTAAGTAAAATTGAGCATATATTTTTCCTTTATTTAAGTATGTTTATTTGATGGGCTTTGCCCTGTGTATCATATTTATATACTACAGACCCTCAGTATTTTTGTGTTCTCTGATGTATAACCAGGTAATGCATTCTCCAGCTCTTTTCCTCAGTCATAGGGAGGCTCCTTTTAGAGCACTCACTTGACCTCCTCCCCTTGGTGTCTTTGACTTCTGCTCCAACACTCACAATGCATATTTCTTGAGTCACTGTCTTGCTTTATCCTTACCATCCACAGGTGCTAACTTGTCTCCCCTGGAATTGTGGGTTTTACTGGAATCTTGTAATGTTCTATTCAGTGCTACATCCCTGCTCTCCTTCAAATCTCCTGTGTGCTGCTTGCATGACTGACGGTTTTTGTGGTTGCTTTGGGTATTACTGATTTTGTTTTTAGCACTCCTTCCCTTTAATTTAAACATTTCTGTTCTGTGAGTAATGTTGATTTATAAAAGACAGTATTATACAGCATAAACACTAGAGGAAAGAACTTGGAAAATAGGACCTCCTGTCTGACTTCTGTCGCCCCCCCCCCCCATCACTTCTGCATAGTCTTCATCTTCCCGTGTTTTAGACATGTGTCTTAGCTTAACTTATAACTCTTAATATTTCTCCTGAAACCTGCTTCCTCTATCTCACCCCAGGCTCCCCCCCATTCCCTGAGTGGTATTTGCATTCCCCAGTTGCTCAGACTCTTAATTTGGAGGCATCTTCGAGCCTTGTCTCCTCTAATACATTGCATTCTACCCACTAGATTTGTACAACCTCCACTTCATCTCTTGACCAAGTGTTCATCTACTTGGGCAGTGGCCTTCTGAGGGCACTCTAGCTCTTCCACAGCTTGTTTCAGCATGGTAGCCAGATTAATCTTTTGAAAACACGAGTGAACTTGGTTGCCTCTTTGAACAAAGCCCTTCAATGGCTTCCTGTAGTACTGGAATAAAATGTGTATTCTTACCATTGCCTATAGGACCAGACATCGTTTGGTTCCTGCTTCTTCTATGCCTGCATCTCCTGCCATTCTCCTCCTTGCATGCTTGGCTCTAGCTGGCTTTAGCTTTACTGGCCACTTTGTTTTTCTTCAAAAGTAACAAATTTTCCTTAGGATTATCATTATCATTGTTGCTGTTTGAAATACTTTCACTCCAAAATGCACCCTCAACCCCTACTTAATGTGTCCTGGCTATGGAGAGACCTTGGCCATTCTGATCATTTCTAATCCCTCTCTTAGTTGTTTGACTGCTCCCTAAATGCCTAAGAGTTCGTTTCCTTGTGTATTAGCAGCACTGTACCATACCTCTCCCTAGAATGGAAATTCAACAAGGACGCAGAATTTTCTAACTCATCTGTGGGACATAGTAATACTCAAAATTTGAATGACTGGAGATGCAAATAAATTTAACCTTCAGGTTGATCATTTCTCCTCCCAATATTTTGACTCCATATCTATAAAATGAAGGGCTTACACAGAGTCCATGAGTATTTACTTCAACTTCAGATGATCATTCCCTTATAGTCACAAGTTCAAGGCACTTAACTTTTCAAGTGATTTTTGAAGACACATTGCTCAAGCCAGTACTTGACAGCCACAGCACTTCTAGGAATTATATGACTTCTATTGCGTTCTCCCAGTGCACTTCCTTGTTTGCAACTTGACCAGTTGTATTTTCTAAGGTTATTATCCATTGTCTGCCTCATTGTATTATTATTTAAATTTCCTTATTATTATTTATGTATATGAGTAGTTTTGCTGTGTGTATGGCTGTGTGTATGCCTAGTGTCCACGGAGGCCAGGAAAGAGCATCTGATTCCCAGGAACTGCAGTTATAGACTGTTGTAAGCCATCATGTGGGTACTAGGAATCAAACCCAGGCCCTTTGGACCAACAGCCAGTGCTCTTAAATTCTGAGGGATCGCTCTAGCCCCTCTTTGTATTATCCAATTAAATCCCCTTTCTACAGTTAAAATATCTTTTTCTGATCAGTCCTCATTTGAGCATTCATTGGCTGTAAGAAAATGTGATTTGAAGCATATTTCTTAGCCATGCCATTCTTGCTGTACTCCACCTCTGTGAAATTCCCCCTTCCCATCTCTTTCTCTGGATACATACAACCATGGTCAATGTACATGTTAATTGGCTCGATGGATTTCTAAGTCATGGAGAAGACAAGAAAAGTAGATATAAAAATTAGTGTCTCGTTATGCTATAGTTTTCCCAGCCAGGGTGTTGTGGCACACCTGTAGTCTTAGTACTTAGGAAGTTAAGGAAGGCAAATGTGTGTGGTAGCTCACCCATGCACTGTGCACTCAGGTGGCAGAAGAGGTTTGCCACAAGTTCAAGGCCAGCTTGGGCTTCGGAGTGGAACCTCATCTTAAAAGAACAGAGGCTTTGGGAGGTGGTGGTGATCTCAGCACTCAGAAGGCAGAGACAGGGTGATCTGAGTTCAAGGCCAGCAGATTCCAAAGCTACATAGAGAAACTCTCTGGAAAAACAAAGCAAAACAAAACAAAAACACACCAGATGCTGTGGAGCCAGAGGGTGAGGGAGAATGAATGTGTTAGTCCAAGGGTATCCATGTTAAGACATTGTTTCAGAACAAAACATAAACAAATAAGGTTTTCAGAGATCAAGAGGTTCACAGACTATAGGACAATGCCTAGAATTTGCCCTTTCCAACTCTTCATTGTCTGTTGTCTTAGAAAAAAAAAACTTAGGTAAATATCTTCCTTACTGCAGGACTTTTCAGAAACATTAGCAGACTAATGTAAAGATTCTTTAAGAGGGGAGTATAGTCTCCAAGTTTTATTTCACCACAGTATCTTTTTTTAAGCTTTATTTTTGCTTCTGGGTGAGTATATGCCACACGTGTGGGTGCTTGAGGAGACCAGAAGAGGGTGTCAGATACTCTGGAGCTGAAGTTACAGGCATTTATGGCCACTTCCTCCCCAGCATGGGTGCTAGGAACTGAAATCAGCAGGTTCTCTTAACTGCTAAGCCATCTCTCCAGTCTTATATGGGAGACTGCTGTGCTCCGTGAAACATAGTTCTGAACATTTGCTAGTTACAAGCGTTGTTGTAACTATTTATGTGCCATTCTTTATGAAATAGACATTTGTTCCTTAATATTTCAAGAAAATCTTCCTTTAAAAAATACGTTGTAGAAGTGGCCACTCTTGCTTAGGACCTGGGTTCAGTTACCAGTACCTACATGACAGCCTAGCTCCCCAAGATCCAGTGTCATCCTCTGGTCTGTGTAGGAACCAAGCATACAGTGGCACACAGACATGCATGCAGGGAAAACACCATACACATAAAATAAGCAAATATTTAAAAACATACTTGAAACTGGGCATGGTGGCATACACCTTTAATGCCAGACTTTGCGAGGCAGGCAGATCTCTGAGTTTGAGACCAGCATTGTCTACAAAGCAAGTTCCAGGATACCCAGGAATACACAGAGAAACCTTATCTTGAAAAAACAGCAAGAAAAAAATTGATTAAAGCAACAGCCAGAATGCTAGCATAAGTAAAAGACAATAAGGAGTATTGAGTGCAAAGTTGAAGACTACTAGAGGCAAAAGTCTCCAGAGTAAGGCAGGGGTTTCTCCAGCAACAGCAGGACTTCACAGACAGTGGACTTTCAGGTAGTAACTGATATTAGCATCGCTGTATGTCCACTCAAGGTTAATGGACAGAGATGTTTTTAGACAAATGTTTGCCATACCCTACCCAAGAAGTTATCCAAAGAGCATTGTATTAATGGGAAAAGAAGGGAACCTGAAGGGAGAAGTCATAAGTAGATCTAGGCAGAGTTAGTAATGATAATATTTTTGTGATATCTGAATATTTCAAAACTAAGTAGCGGTGGAAGGGAGCACTGTCTTGTGAAGAGGATGTGTTACTGAATAATTTTAACTGTAATCTTTTTGAGGGGGAAGCTTTGGTTTTTGAGTTTTTTGAGATAGGATTTCTCAGTGTAATGGTCCTGGCTGTCCTGGATCTTGCTTTGTAGACAGAGATTCACCTGCCTCTGCCTCCTGAGTGCTGGGATTAAAAGTGTGAGCCACCACCACCAGGCTTTTAAGTGTAATTTCTTCCTAATAAAACCAAGCATAAGTAGCTAGGTGTGGTGGCACACACCCTTAGTCCCAGCACTCGAGAGGTAGAGGCAAGTGGATCTCTATGGGTTTGAGGCCAGCCTGGTCTATGGAGGGAGTCTGCATCAGTCAGGGAAACACAGTGAGACCCTATATAAAAAGTTTTAAAAGTATATGTTTAAATAAATATGTATTTACTGAGTATCACTCATGTGTTGAGCACTACTTAAGGCCCTGGAAATTAAACACTTGGAGAGTATGTGAATCTTCATCTTCATGGAGTTTACATTTCAGTGGTAAACTACATATTGTTTTTAAAAGGCACAACTAGCACAAACAGGTCTTGCTGGGGAAAAAAAAAACCAGTCTCTGAAGAGGTGTTGGATGGATAAGAAATAGCTGATGAACAATGTTAAAGTGAGACAAAATGTAAGGTGAAAGAACATTAACAAAGCGAGACAGAAGGCTAGAGCATCCCCCTTACTAGCAAGATACAAAGTGACAGGTGACAGGATAAGAATTGGCAGGTTCACAGTCATGGGAGTGTCTAGTGTATCTCTGCTAAAACATAAGAGATGTACAGAAAATTAGTCAAGAATATAAAAGATTGAGGGTCGGAGAGATGGCTCAACTAAGAGTACTTGCTGCTCTTTTGAGGATCCAAGAAAATTATCCATAGAAATGAGGATACTAAGTTTGTAACTTGATTTCACTGTTGTCTGTTGTGTTTCTAATTTCTATACTTGCCTTTAAATAGATACACATATGTAAGGTGATTTCCTTTCCCTCCCTGTAGGTTACTCAGATGAGTCGTCCGGACCTGATTCTCTTTCTGATGAAGTATCTGATGGCTCTCATAGTTGGGATTCCCTCTATATTTTGGGTTGGAAGCAAAAAGACCTGCTTTGAATGGGCCAGTTTTTTCCATGGTCGTAGGAAAAAAGAGTAAGTTAACGAGTTCTCATGGTATTAATAGCCCTTGTGCTTGTGCATTTGTGTGTGCGTACGTGCCTGCGTGTTGGACTGGGAGAAGTACTGTAACAAGATTGTGACTATCAGCAGTGACTAGTAACATTCAACACAATAGCATGACTTTAAAATGAAAAACTAGCTGGACACAGTGGCGCGTGCCTATAATCCTAGTTATTGGTTAGGCTGAGGTGGGGGATTAGGAGTTCGAGGCCAGACTGAGCAAGAAAGGAAGACACCATCTTAAGTAAAAACAAACATAAATAAATAGACAACTCAAAATTTGATTTTGGTTGAGTAGAGCCATACAAATGCTTCCTTGTTCTAATCTTTAATAAGGAAGGAAGGCCAAGCATTGCAGAACATTTAAAGTATGAATTTCTTGAAAATGAAAACAAATGGATGTTTTTTCTCTTCCTATTTACCTGGCCTTCCTGACTCCCTTGTGAAGGCTGGTGTGTATTCTCATCTCTTTTCACATGAGAAAACTAAGAGCAGCTTGAATAATTGGCCACAGCCACACAGCTGTTCAATGTAAGAGGTAACTTTAGCTTCTATCTGAGGTTCTCCGTTGCTTTTCCAGGTCTATCAAGCGTGTGAGAAGATAGACTGTTGCTCCATTCTAGTTTAGTGAACAACAGAAGTTTATGACCTCAGTTTCTTTCTTTTATTTAATTGTAGTTTGAAGCTATTAAGAAAGTTAATTAAGAATAATGGTAATAGATAGCATAATATTCCTGATTTTAAATGAAAATATTTCTAGTTAGCCAGGTGGTGCTGGCACACACCTTTAATCACAGCACTTGGGGGGCAGAAGTAGGCCAATGTCTGAGTTCAAGGCCAGCCTGGTCTACAGAGTGAGTTCCAGGACAGCCAGGACTGTTAAACAGAGAAATCTTGTCTTGGAAAAAAGGAAGACTAGTGGTTCTTGGTGTTTTCATTAAATAGGATGCTGCTTTTGAAGAACACATGTTTTCTCTGTAAGAACTCACTCATATCTATTGATCCTCTATTGTAACTTTAAATGTCAAGAACGCATTAAGTGGATTAGAGGAAGAAGTGTAAAGTACTCATCAATTACCTATCTTCCGCCTGTCAACCCAGTACCATAAACAACAGGAAATTTTAACAACCCTGTTAATTCAAAAGACTTACACATACTTTCTCAATATACGATGAAGTCTTTACATGTTGGGGTTGCTTTTTTTTAATTAAGTCATTTAATTTTAACTTTAACTGATTCTCACAGACATTTTACAATGATTTAATTAGATTTTTGTTAATTCAGTTATTGCTTTGTTCATCATAATACACATCTATCTACTGTCCATCCCTTCATAACATTTAAAAGCCTTTACTTTTGATAATTTGTCCCTTTAAATTGTTTATGACTTCATTGAATATTTGCTTAATTTAATTCTTCCTAATACTTTGTCCTAAGGTTGACCACTCAGGTTTGTTCTAACACTAGATGATTATTCCTGCCACCGAGTCAAGATGGGGCCTTAAACTGCTCTTGCAAATTAAAGTTGTATCCAGTTACCGTGAAGTCATTATTACTACTGCAAAGCATGAAAGAAACCTTTTCTATCTTATAGTTATTTTTTAAAGTATTTTGGAACCTAAAAAAAAAGATGGGTGTCATTAGCTGCAAGGGACCTTTTAGAAACAACCTGTTGCCATTTATTTCATAGATAAAATGAAGGAAAAACAGGACAGGAACTTGCTGAGATCACCTGTGTGCTCACAAAATTGGAACTACAACTACAATCTCGATTTTCTTACTCTAACACAGGCTGTCTGTCACACCACATTAGGGCAGAATGGCATTGGGTTTGTTTTGTTGTTGTGTTTTGACACAAGGTCTTATGTAGAGTAGGCTGTCTTTGAACTTGAAGATAACCTTGAACTTCTGATCCTTCTCTCTCAGCATCCCGGATGCTAGGATTACTGGCATCAAGCCCACTTTTTGACAGAGATTTTTGTTGTATTCTATTCTCTGCCAAAAATGTTACCTCAAATTGGTCCTAAAGACATAATTTGGGGAACAATTAATTTCAAGACTGGCACCAACCAGTATTGCATACCAGTATTGTTGTTGATCTGTAGGACTGTTTGTATCTTACACTTCCTGTTGTGTGTGTAGGATAGTGAATGAGAGCCGGCAGGTGCTCCAGGAACCCGACTTTGCCCAATCGCTCCTGAGGGATCCAAATACTCCTATTATAAGAAAATCAAGAGGAACTTCCACTCAAGGAACATCCACACATGCTTCTTCGACTCAGCTGGCCATGGTGGATGATCAAAGAAGCAAAGCAGGGAGTGTACACAGCAAAGTGAGCAGCTACCATGGCAGCCTCCACAGGTCACGTGATGGCAGGTAAGTTCTGGGAGCAACTTAGTTTATTATCTATATTCAGTTAGGATCACAATAGTTCAGAGACAGTCAATTCTGAAATAGAAGTGGAACATTATTAAGCTTTTTAAAATATTCTGGTTATAGTTGTCCCAGATTATGGGACTTAAAGCCAATCAAAGGGCTTTGGAGCAGCATGGTGTTACTATTACACAGAGAAACCCTGTCTTGAACCCCCCCCATAGATAGATAGATAGATAGATAGATAGATAGATAGATAGATAGATAGATAGATAGATAGATAGATAGATAGATAGAAAGAAGAATGTGGATCTGGGGAGCTCTAGAGATGGTTTTACAATTAAAAGTATTTGCTGTTCTTCCTCTGAGTTCAGTTCCCAACACCCACATCAGAAGCTCCAAACCACCTACAACTCCAGCTCTAGAGGATCCGACACCTCTGGCCTTCATAGGAACCTGCACTCACAGGCACACACCCACATGCAGGCACACACATACACATATGAGAAAAATAAAAGGCAGTCTTAAAAAGAGTGAAGATCAAGGATGATAAAACTTAGTTTCCTTATGTATAAAGGAGAAATAGCAATAGCTACCCCTTCGTTAATGTCATAGAAATTCAGTGAGACAATGTGCCTGTTCGCTAGAAACACAGCCTGTCTCAGAGTCAGAGAGAAGTTCAGTTATTAATGTAAGTAAGCACATAAGTAAAGTATAAGCATAAAACAAAATATATCCCAGGGCTGTGCAAGTGCATTCTTAAGGAGCCAGATAGTAAATGCTTTAGGCTTTTTAGTTAAAGTGGCAGCCACTGCTCAGACCTGCTGTGGCAGTGTGCACTCAGACAAGCTGCATCTCAGTAGCCTTAGTTATAACCCGGAGGAAGCAGAGGTGACATTAAGTCAGTCTGTCAGCCTACTATTGTGTGGGGTGCTGGGGTTCAAACCAGGGTGTGAGCATATTAGATAAGGATTTTCCCACTGAGCTACATGCTAGTACCCAGCACCCAGCCCTTGTTTATTAGTGGAAGCAGAGATTAGAGTGACTCTGGTACTATGGAGAGCAGTTCAGAGACCTCTTCAGAGAGAACTTAAAGGAAGCCTGGCTGCGGGATCTCATTAAATTTGGGGTTGAGATATTAGAGCTAGAAACTGCTTACGAGCTGCCACATGAAGTCATTTGAGAGATAGCAAGCGTTTATCAGAGAGAGAATAGAGAAGCAGTGGGGAGAGAGGAACAGCTGACTTGAAAGACAGATTTTTCTTTAAGAAAATAAACGTAAGTGTTGGAAAAATGGGGAGGAGATGGGATGAGCATTGCTGGGGAGGTTGTAAATTATTCCAGCCACTTGGAAATCAGTATGGAGGCCTCTCAGAACACAAAAAATAGAACTGCCTTATGACTCACCTACATATTCCTGAGAAGACAACCAAAGGGATCTAAGTCAGCATAATGTAGAGATACTCCCTGCCTCAGTTACATATTTTATTGCTATGAAGAGACACTATGACAATGGCAACTCTTATAAAGGAAAACATTTAATTGGGGCTGGGTTACAGTTTCAGAAGTTCAGTCAGTTATCTATCATCATGGTGGGAGTATGGCAGTGTGTGGGCAGACATGATACTGGAGAAGGAGTCCTACATCTTGCAGGCAACAGGAAATACACTGTGACACGAAGCAAAGCTTACCCAAAAGAGACCTCAAAGTGTGTCCCCACCATGACACACTTCCTCCAACAAGGCCATACCTACTCCAACAAAGCAGACTTCCTAGTAGTACCACTCCCTGTGAGCTTATGGAAGACAGTTACATTCAAACTACCACACCCTCTACCTATGCTTATTGCACCACTGTTCAGAATGGCCAAGTTGTAGAATCAGCTTAGATTTTCATCAACAGATAAACATATAAACAAAATATAGTGCAAGTGCACACTGAGATTTTATTTAGCTATAAAGAAGAAAAGGTCATTCTTTTGCAGAAAAATGAGTGGACCTGCAGATCATCATAGTAAATGGAATAAGGTAGATACCAAAAGATCACTCTTTTCCCCTCTTATGTAGAGCCTGTAGAGTGTGTGTGCGTGTGTGCGTGTGTGCATATGGTCAAAATGTGTATGAGCTGCTTTAGGATCTCAGAGAAGAGTACCATCTACCTCATCATGGACAGTCAGAAGCAGCTTCCCAACAGATGGCACTTCTGCTTTAGAGTTCAGAGGGAATGAATGACAAGGGAACAGCATGCACAGAGACAAGAACAGGCAGATATGTCTCAGTGCCTAGTGTGTACTGGGACTTCTAAGAGATGCAGCCATGCTAAGGGTTTAGGTTTCTGTGATAGTGAAGAGGCCTTTGCAAGACTTTGAGAGCTAGGTAATAAATTCTGGTTTAAAGTTTAGAACAGCATGGTAAAGGAGAGTATAATGAAGCTCTTGATTTGGGGTCTTCATGTGAGATGCTGACAAGGAGTTAGGGAATCCATCTTTTGGAATGCACTTTATCCATGAACTCCTGGTGATGTCATTGACATCCTAGCCTCATCCTTTTCAGTGACAAATAGACATTATTATAGTACTGTCTATATATGACATTCTGTGCATAAAAATAAAGGTTTTAATTTCTACATCCTAAGAGCATGGAACCTTATAGAAAAGGTGCAATATATATGCGTGAAATAGAGTGATGTGGGTGGGGTCTATTGAAGGCACATAGGACTCTCCCACACCCAGATCTCAGAGGTTCACGATTACATTGAAACTAAAGTCTAAACAAAGATTTCCATAATCCTAAAGCCGTCTCATGAAGACTTCCTTCTGCTTCAGCCAGGCTTCACTGCATGATAGTGCTGTCTGCAGTCGTCTCAGAATCTCAAGGTACCCTGGCCTGGGTCACAGATTCCAAGTACTCACCTGGGTTCTCTACTTGGATAATTATTGATCTCTGTACTATGTACACCTACATTTAAACATCACTTCAAAGAATAAGTAATTGTTAGTTAGATGAGAGGATAGCTGGCAAAGAAAGTCAGGAGGTAGAAGTTTGGGGCTGAGTGACTAGATTGGTGCGTAGGTGACCTGGCAGTGGAGAGCGATGGGGTAAATAATAACACACTACTGAAACTGCCATTGACTTAATGTAGATGAGTGGTAGTCAGTAGTAAAGAGAATCGGTGTGTAAACCATCGCATTCCCACTGGCTCTGCAGTGCCCACATTATATGTTTACAGCAATGACAAAAATGACCATCCTGATAATTTGTCTAAAAATCTATAAAACTATGTTTTATATACAATGCTGTATAAAATTTGTATTTTCATATTGTATAGTATATAATCACATTGGTTTAAGTGGCTTTTGAAAGATACAGAAATTTGACAATTCCTACATATATAATTTATAATAAACATTGTAATTAAACTTGTTTTCTGTATAGTTAATTCTTATTTATTCATGAGAAGAGTATGTTTTAGAATTCTGTGGATAGTCATGTTTATCAGATATAATTATACAATGTAATTTTTCCTCTGAAAATGCATTATTTGGAGGGGGCGGAGATAGTTCAGTCCTAAGGGAAGAGTTCAATCCCAACAGCACACATAAAAATGTCAGGTACGGGGGCTGGAGAGATGGCTCAGTGATTAAGAGCATTGCCTGCTCTTCCAAAGGTCCTGAGTTCAATTCTCAGCAACCACATGGTGGCTCACAACCATATGTAATGAGGTCTGGCGCCCTCTTCTGGCCTGCAGGCATACAGACAGAACATTGTATAAATAAATAAATAAATAAATAAATAAATAAATAAATAAATAAATAAATAAATAAATAAATATTTTAGAAAATGTCAGGTACAAGGGGCTGGAGAAGTGGCTCAGTTATTAAGAGCACTGACTGTTCTTCCAGAGGACCTGGGTTCAACTCCCAGCACCCACATGGCAGCTCACAACTGTGTAACTCCAGTTCCAGGGGATCTGTTATCCTCACACATACATGCAGGCAAAATACCAATGTACATAAAATAAAAATAAAGTTTAAGAAATGTTAGGTACAAATGGCACAGGATTGTAATTCACACTAGAGAAAGATTTTACTTTTATTTATGTGTGCGTATCTGTGTGTATGTGGGATAGAAGAGGACGTCAGATTTCCTAGAGTTGCAGGCAGTTACAGGCTGCCTGATGTGGGTGCTGGGAACTGAACTCCAGTCCTCTGAAAGGCCCCTTTGTATATTTTAAATGACTGAATGTTCTCTGCTCTCCTTCCTTCCACCCTTTCCCTCTTTTCCTCTCCTCCCTTTCTCTCTTTCCTTCCCCTTCCTGCTTAAACCCAGGGCCTTGCACATGGTAAGCAAGTACTTTACTATTAACTGTCATTCCCAGCCACCCCTTTGTAGTGTGTGTGTGTGGTGTGTAGTTTGTGCTTGTATATGTATTTGTACATGTGTGTATACAATGTATCAACATCGGATGTCCTTTTGATATGGGGTCTCTCACTGAACCTGGAGCTCACAGATTTGGTTAGTCTAGCTGTCACTGGGCTCCAGGAAACTGTGTGTCTCTTCCTCCCCAGCACTAGGGTACTGGTTTACATAGCCTTGCCAGCTCTTGTGAGGTTTCTGGACATTGAACTCAGGTCCTCCTGCTTGCACAGCAGATTCTTTACCTATTGCACCATTCCCCCCCCCCCTGCCTCCCTGTCCCATTTTTTTGGAGATGGTATCTTGCTACATTGCCTAGGCATGCCTCAAACTTACCAGTCTTCCTGCCTCAGTCTCCCAAGTAGGAGTACAGATGTGCACCACTACACAGGACTTGTTTTTCTTTTTCAATTACTTTCTATCATTACTAGAACATTTGCTTTCTTTATTTGCCATATTTATTTGATATTGATACTTAGGAAACTATTGAAAGGTAAAAGTTGGCAAGTCGTATTTGATATTAGAGAATCTATTTAGTTTGAAGAACAATAATCATTTTGCAAAGTAGTAATTTTAAAGTAGATTCTAACAAGCCCATTATGACATATGTGCATTTGCAAGCATTCCAATTATTCTATCAAAACATACAGTAAAAATGTAAATGTCTCAGCCAGGCAATGGTGGTGCACGCCTTTAATCCCAGCATTCAGGTGGCAGAGGCCGGAGGATCTCTGTGAGTTCAAGGCCAGCCTAGTCTACAAGAGCTAGTTTCAGGACAGGTTACAAAGCTACAGAGAAACCTTGTCTCAAAAAAAAAAAAAAAAAAAAAAAAAAGTAAATGTCTCTAGGTTCTAAATGTAAAAAAATAAATACATAAATTTAAGTGTTTGGAAACAGAGTAGGGTCTCTTGAAGCCCAGGTTGACTTTGAAATTCGCTATGTAGCCAAAGCTGAGGGATCTTCCTGCCTCTGCCTTCCTGTTTCTGTGATTACAAACGTGTGCACCATGCCTGGCTGAAGTGTTTACTCATTAATATGAGAGAATGTAAATATACATCTGTCCTGGGTCATTTTATGTCAGTTTGACACAAGCTAGGGTCATTTGGAAAGAGAGACTCTCAGTAGAGAAAATGCCTCCATAGGACTGAACTATAGGCAAGCTTGTCAGGCATTTTCTTGATTAATAATTGATAGGGGAAGGCCTAGTCCACTTTTGATGGTGCCTCCCAGGCAGGTAGGTATTGTATAAGAAAGAGGCTGAGCAAAGGATGAGGAGTAAACCAGCAAGCAGTGTTCCTCCATGGCCCCCACACCAGTTCCTAGCTCTAGTTCCTGCTTTGAGTTCCTGCCCTGATTTCTCTGGCTGATGAAATAACCCCCTGATCTTGGTGTTTTATCATGGCAATAGAAATCCTAGATAGCATCTTTATTAATTTTTTCTTTTTGCCCGTCTTTGTCTCCTCCATGAGTGAGGAACTAAAGGTGTGTGCCATCGTGTTTGGTCCCTAAAATAGGTTTTTAAATGATTGTTTTCAAAGGACTTCTCTATGTTAAACTTTGAAATTGAATGAAGATGTCCATTGGCAAGCACTACTATAAAATTGGATGGCCACCTCAGCAGTGTTCATGACTTTCTTTCAGATCTTTTAATTTTACAAATAGCTCACCTTAAGTCACGCCATATTTTAATAGGGTAGGAAAGTGATTTTTTAAAGTGGTAGCTAACTCTTCAGCTGCTTATAATGATTTATTTTGATGACTGTTAGGAAGGGAATGAGCTGGACATGGTAGCACAAACCTTAAAACCTAGTTCTTGGGAAGCTTAGGCAGGAGGATCTTTATCAATTCAAGGCCAGCCTAGTCTACTTAGTGAGCTCCAGAACAGCCAGAACCACTTAGAGACCTTGCCTCAAAAAGAAAGAAAGAAAAACATGAGGGGGTCGGGAGAGGTGAAACTGGGGTCATTACTCCTTTTAAGTTCGTTGCCTGATATGCCCAAAGCCTTACTTTAATCCCCATCACTACAAGCAAAGCAGAGAGACAAAAAACAAAATAGTTTGCAGTGTTCTGAGTTTTTTTTCTTTGTTTTGCGGTGCTAGGGATGAAACCCATGAACTTATATCTAGACCAGCCCTGTACAATTGTGCTGCATCCATCCCTTGCCCTTGGTGTTTGAAGCAGGGTCTTACTACGTTGCTCAGGCTGGCCTTGAACTCAAAATTCTCGTGTCTTATCATCCTGAGTGCTGGTATTATAGGCCTAACAATCATTCTTGGCCCTGTTTACTTTTAGAAACATTATATTTAGGCAAGACTCGTAGTCCAGGGGCTCTTAACCCTGTGCTGTAAAAGCAAACAAAAGCAATATGTTCATTAAAGTCAACAAGTATGTATACTTAGTTCTCTCTTAATTTTATTTTCCTAAAATGTGTTTTCCAGAAGTTTATGAGTATATGAATAAAAATTATATTAGAAAAGGTGTATGGTGGCACACACCTTTAATCCCAGCACTAGGGAGGCAGGGACAGGAAGATCTCTGTGAATTTGAGGCCAGCCTAGTCTACAGAGCGAGTTCTGGGACAGCCAGGGATACACAGTGAAAGAAACCCTGTCTCGAAAAATAAAACAACAACAAAGCATTTTAGAAAAAAATTTCTCGAAGTACTACAGAGTAAGACATAAGATATGGTACTTATCCTGAAAGAACTCACTATTTAGTCAGAAAGATTGGTAAATAAATGCATCAATTAAAAAAAAAAGTTTAATTGTTTTTCATGGCCTTGACTGGCCTAGAGCTAATAACTTCAAATTCCAGTGGCTGAGGTTGGTTTTTTTCATGGTCATTGTTTTTTGCATCTTTATGTTCTTGCCTCTGGTGTGGTTTGTTGATTGGGATTGTGACAAAAGACAATTTGATTAGCCCCCAGTTGCATTTCTGGGTAGAGTACCTAGAGTAAGCTGTGTAGGCCCAGCTGTGTGTAGAGACCAGCTAGGGGCACAAGGATTTGCTGATGAGAGTATTGGTTACAGGGTGTCAGGATGCAACTTCCAAGTAGCTATACCTTCTACAAATTACCATCTTCACAGCTTTAAACCCTGAGGAAAAGAGTGAAGATCACTTACAGATTTGACTGATCCGCTGTTAACTAGCACGTCTAGACGCTCTGGGCACAGATGTCACCAATGCTTAGCAGCTCCCTCACTGATATCTGAGTCACTCTTTAGTTCTGTGATTTTGTGTATTTCCTCTTCCAACCCTAGTCTTCAGTAGCATTGGAGTCTGCACCACTGTTGACTGTACCTGGTCTGATAGAGTCTGAGGGCAGAGCCTCATTCCATCTCTTCATGTCTCTGAGTCCGCTGTGTTTGACACATACTGGAGTAAGAACAGTATCTGCACCTAACATAGTTCCAGGTGGGTCAGCCTTGCTTAGTTACTGTTTGCCCCTTTACAGGAAATAAGACCTTCATCCTGAACCTAAGTAGATTCCCTCTGTTAGCCACATCAGATAATTCTACAGTATTATGAAATCCTGTCATTTATTGCTTTTTCACCGTTGACTTAACTGAGCACATCAATTACTAAGGCATTTTAATGAAAATTACTAGTGTTGTTACCCTCTGGTGTGTTCGGTTACTCACTTCAGAACCCACTGTCCTATGCAGGTACACACCCTGCAGCTACCGAGGAGTGGAGGAGAGACTACCTCACGGCAGCATGTCCCGCCTGACGGATCACTCCAGGCACAGCAGCTCTCATCGGCTCAATGAGCAGTCTCGACACAGCAGCACCCGAGACCTCAGTAACAACCCCATGACTCACATCACACACGGCACCAGCATGAACCGTGTTATCGAAGAGGATGGGACCAGTGCTTAATCTTGTCTACGGTGACAATGTGTGCTATTGGAAAGCAGGTTTTAGTCTTTGCCTTCGCATGGCTGGCTGCTGTAACTCGCTGTCTTCCTGCTTTCCCTCAAGCAGAGTGTGCCCACTGAGAAGGTAGAGCTTTGCTTTTTGTATCACATCAAACGTGGAGCGTAAACGCAGCCAAAACGTTAAGAGTCATGTCATCACAAAAATAATTCTTTCTAGGTTGTGAAGAGATGATTGTCTGGTAAGCATTTTTATAAACCCACTTATTTTATATTTAGAAAAATCCTATATGTGTGGTGACTGCTTTGTAGTGAACTTTCATATAATATGAACTAGTTGTGAAATGACATTCTGGTAGCTCTGTTAATAAAACAAAGTTTCAGAATTAAAGAAAATTTCTATGCAAGGCTTATTTCTCAGATGAATACTAGGACTTTGTAGGTTTGTTTCCACTGGGTGAATAAAAGGAGCTGGTTTTTTTAAGCTGTAGAAGACTGTGATAAGCCAGCAAGGGTATTTAGCTAGTAGATAAAAGTGCCAGAAGAGTCCAGTTGGCCTGTGGGAGGTTCTCTCACTCTTCCCCAGAGATGTTCAGGATGTGGATTAGCGCTGGAGTAAAGGCAGAGATGAGCATTTCCCTGGAGTCGTATTGTTTTTTCACTTTTGTAAATATTACTTTTATGGGCTATGTTTTTATAATATCCATATGCATGATAGCAAAGTTTTAGTTTGTGACCATCTTTTCCCAGGTAATTGTATTGATTCATAGACAACTTCATGTTCAGACATGTTCTGTGGAGGCATGCAGTAAGATAAGCATCACACATTATAAGGGTTTTTAGTGGTAAAAAATTACAAAATGGCGAAATATTTTCTCTGTATTCGTTGTTGTATTTTTCTACAGTGAGATGTGACCTTGCCAAAGCCATCAGACATTGGTATCCAGGCCCTCCTATAGTGAGCTGATTGTCTGCCCTCGAATTCCCCAGTAGCTAGTTGGCTACCACTTTTGCCCCACATCCCCGTTTTCAGTTTCTGAATCACTGTTTACATCTGAAATATATAATCTAAGTCTAAAGTGGTGATTAATTTGGGTTCTTGAAAATCATTGTAGCTAAATGGAGCATGGTTATTCTTTCTGTGAATACCTTTTCATCTTAAAAATATCAAGTAAAAAACACTTGACATTTTATCTTATAAAATTTAAATGGTTTAGGATATGAACTGTGAAGTTTATTGGGTATGAAACTAATCAGAAAGAAAAATTCTGTAAAATGCTAATGTGTTATTCAGAAACAGTGATGCTCAGCCCTGATTGCAGATAAGACTCACTCTGGGAACTCTTGTTAGTCAGCATCTTTCTCTTGGGTGAGAGTTTATGCTTTAAAAACACAAAAGCTTTCCAAGTGATTATTAGCAGCCAGACTTGAAGCCCATTTTCTCAAGCTCGCTGTCCCCTAATGATGGGCTGATGGCGTCACATCTGATCATGGGAAGATCCATCCAGACTCAGTGATTTGTTACCTAATATAAATACTGTTGTTTCTACTTTATTATCCATTATAAAATGCAGAATTCTCAGCTCTCATCCTTGAAGATTCTTACTGAGTAAGTCAAGGGCAGTAGGAGTTCACAAGTCTGTGTATCTAAAACACCACAGAAGATTCTTAGCAGGGTATCCAAGAATCACACTCAGAAAAAAAAAAAAATTCTAGACTCTGGAGAGAGAGGCATGGCTTTGCCATATGCTAGCTTTCAACTTTGAACAAGTCAGCCTCCTTGAGCCTAGCTCCCCTTGTTTGAAAATGAAGACTGAAGATGAATATCTACTCTACCTACCTCACTAAGTTGTCAGATTAAGATCAGATGAAAACAACCACATGGAAGCTCTTTGAAACTGTGAAGCATTGTGGAATATGAGATTAAGGTTTTTGAGAACTTAGAGCTTTATTAGAGGTCTACTATAGTACATTTCTTGACACACGTTTAATTCATGTGTACGCTTCTTTCACCCTTTAAAATTAAGAGTTCCCACCTGACAGAAGAGCCAGTTTTCTGGTCGTCATGACTTATTTGTGTCATGCTGCTTCTTCAAAGCATATATCAGTAGAGATTACCCATTCTTCATAAGACACATTTGAGCACGTACCCCAAATGGTTTCTCTTCCTCTGACCTCCTGTCTTTCTCCTTGGAACTGGAGTTACCACTCAGAGAGGCCTGAAGTTTCTTATAACGATAGTCAGTAAAACCTTTCCTTAAGCCTTACAAGGCACAGCTGATAACTTGTCTATAAATAAGCCAGTAACTCAGGAAGCTTCTGCTTGAGAAGCTCCATAGAACAGCATGGGCAAACCACAACAAACATCCACAAACAAAAACAGGAAGTTAAGACAGAAATACCAATTTGAGCTCAAAGATGTCGTGTCTGCCACCATCTGCATAATACCAATTGCCAAGTGTTAATTGGGTGTCTTTTTCCAGTGAGCCAAGTGTAGACAGTGACGTGAACATTGCTATAAAAGTCTTACCTTTGTGCTTCCAGTTAGTGTATGTATTTGCATCTCCTCTAAGCTGGTGGTGATGTGTATGTGAATGTTGTTGGCCTACAGTCAGCTTCAACAAGTACCATTGTTCACTTGTTCTATACAATTTGCATAGTATTGTTAGTGTTAAGTAACACTGTTCAGTTTGGGTCATGTTCTTTATGTGCTCCAGGTTAGGAATCTTTTTTTTTTTTTTTTTTAAGAGACTGTTGAAGAACTATAGCAGAACAGTGATTTCAAATCTTTACCTGCTTAAATTGACTTGAACAAGTCTGGACAGTTTTACCATATGGGTAACTTTAATTTCTGTTGTGATTGGCATATGTTAATACTTAGTGTTTTCTTTGTTCAGTTGACCACCAAGAAAATGATAGTTCCCTCTAAAGTATTAATATGTTATCAAAAGTGTTCTGAAAAGTACTTTGATTTTAGCAATATTGTTTTATTCATGATTAGGCAAAAGATCCAAGGCAATATTAAGCTCAAAACAGTAATTTGTTTCAGAGGCAATGGATGAATAACAATTAGCACAGGACTTCGTACAGCATAAGCTTTTCAGTAAATGTTTAATGAACAGCTAACTCATAACACTAATGTGGACCATAACAGTTGTTTATGTATGTTTGTGATTTTTTTAAAATCTGTGTAAAATAAGAATTCTTGGATTTCACACAGAAACACAGGAAATAGAAGTTTTCTAGAACCTAGGTTTATACATAAACTCATGATTCTTTTAAACTTCTTTTAGACTTTTTGTGACCAGTTAAAATGAGAAGAGCTTGGGGTTGGAGAAATGGATGGTTCCGTGCTTTAGTATGTTCGCTGCTCTTCCAAAGAACCAGAGATCAGTTCCTGGCACCCTCGTCAGGCATCTGTGGGGCTCCAGGATGAATAAGTCGCTCCTCTGGCTGCCTTTGACACCAGCACACTGTAGCAGACACACATGTCCACATAAATTCAAAGTAGAGTAATTTTTTTTTTTTGAGACAAGGTTTCTCTGTGTAACAGCCCTGGCTGTCCTGGAACTTGCTTTGTAGACCAGGGCAGACTCAAACTCACAGAGATCTGCCTGCCTCTGTCTCCTGAGTGCTGGAATTAAAGGCATGTGCCACCACAGACAGCTTACAGTAAATATTTTTAAAAATATGAATAAACATTTATTGACTTAAACTATATAACCTAAAATTTTTATATATTTACATACATTTGATCATCTGTTTATGGAAGTGCATTGACATTCGTACATTTCTTCATAGTTTTTCTTCTTTTTCATTTTTTGTTGTTCAAATCATGAGTACTGGGGAAAGCTTAGGAAAGCAGACATCCTTTACCGTTCACCAGACTTCAATTGCTTTCTCTAACTAATTCTAATCCTATGTAGCTTTAATCAATCAACAGGTTGATGCTTTTCTTTCAGTATTCAAATCTTCTGGAAAAACAATGTTAAAATTCTGCCTAGAGCCAACCATCTTAATAGACATAGGTATTTCATTAGCTTATAAAAAATTTATCATATGATAATGTGTTTACTCCTGTGTTCTCTAATTAGAAAATCTGGCTGTAAAGTTTTTCACTAATGTTTTGGTCAAAAGTCAAGCCAGTACAAAATCCATTAAGTTCAATCTATTTAAATGTGTTAAAAGGTAATTTTCTTTAGCTTTAATTTAAATAACTGCATAGAAACCTATCTTTTTTTTTTTCATGGATGTTTTTGTTGGTGTGGTAAAATCGTTCTTAATTTTCTCTAGTTTTATTGGCCACTGCACCATTTTCCCTTGGTTAAAAAAGTTTTTTACTTTTTAATAATTCAGAAGTTTAAAATTTGCCAGGTGTGGTAGCATGCACCTTTAATCTCAGTACTTGGGAGGCAGAGGCAGGATTGTCTCTGTGAGGTTCAGGCCAGCCTGGTCTACATAGTAAGTGCCAGGGCAGCCAGGGCTATATAGAGAGGCCTCGTTTTAAAAATAAATAGATAAATAAATAAATAGATAAATAAATAAAGATTCAGTGTTCTGCTTTTCTTCTCATTACCACTAACTATTGAATTAGTATTTTTAAGTTTTTTTCAAGCTTGTTACATTTTTCTGAAGCAGATAAATTATCTAAGCAAGCTTGCTCATATCTGCAAACTTGCAGGTGTTTTTTTTTTTGTTTTATGCTAACTGGCTTTTCAAAATTTAGAACTCAGTGGTTTTGTTTTGGCCAGGTTTTATTTAATAATTCGTAAGAATACATTGTGTTATTTTAAAAATATACTAGGGTTTTGAGTCAGGACAGCTGATACCTAGTCTTGCCTCCCTTTTCAATGAGCTGTGTAACTTCAGACAAAGCATTTTTGTTTGCAGTCAAAGAGAATTTAGTGTTTGGGAGTCTCAAATTTAAAGTTCCACTGGACCCTAATTTGCTTCTCCCTTGACCATTTTATAGTCATTTGCTGTGAACTCACTTGCATTCTCTTCCCATAAACTATGTTTACTTGATCAGCTTACACAGCTAAGGCAGCTTGAACTGATGTTGACAGGTATTATGAGAGGCGTTCCTAGTCCTTGTTTGGTTCTATTGTTGTGGAGCGAGGGTTTAGACTCCAGGACCCCAGTGCTAGAAAGTGTTCTGTCACCAGACTCCATTTCCAGCCCTTCACAGAATACCTCAGGCTGATCTGCAGGTCCTAGGTATATATCCCAGACTGGCTTTGAACTTGTGGTTCTCCACTTCTGCCAGCCAAGTGCTGGGATTTCGGACATGCCACCATGTCCCAGTTTAAGTGATTTTTAAAAGAGGAAAATTGTATTTCATATAGTAAAAGTGAAAGAAATTATAAATACCAGATATAAACTTTTTAATAAAAAGCTTCTTAAACATCAGCATAAACATATTAAGTTGATTTTAAAAAAAAAAGAAATGACATGATATTTGTGGTCTTTGTTCTCTTAGTTATGAGTATTTGGTTAAGACCTCTTACCAGATGCATTCTGTAGAGCTGTAGTGTAGTTCATTGGGAGAGCACCTCCCTAGCATGTGTTCAAAATAAAATTAGTGGACAACTCAATTACAGCACTGGCTTCTTTGCTAATTAAAAGACTGTCAGGTTTAACCAACATTCAAATGAGTATAAAAATTATTATTATTAGTTTTGTTTTTTTAAAACAGGATTTCTGGGGCTTGGAGAGATGGCTCAGAGGTTAAGAGCACTGACTGCTCTTCCAGAGGTCGTAAGGTCAATTCCCAGCAACCACATGGTGGTTCACAAACATCTGTAATGAGATCTGGTGCCCTCTTCTGGCCTGCAAGCATGCATGGAAGGAATGTTGTATACATAATAATTAAATAATTTTTTTTTTTTTGATTTTTCAAGACAGGGTTTCTCCGTAGTTTTTGGTTCCTGTCCTGGAACTAGCTCTTGTAGACCAGGCTGGCCTTGAACTCACAGAGATCCGCCTGCCTCTGCCTCCCAAGTGCTAGAATTAAAGGCGTGCGCCACCACCGCCCGGCTAAATAAATAAATCTTAAAAATATTAAAAAAAAAAAAAAACAGGATTTCTCTGTGTAGCCCTGGCCATCCTGGAACTCTCTCTCTTTGTAGACCAGGCTAACCTCAAACTCAGAGACTCTCCTGCCTCTGCCTCCTGAATGCTGGGATTAAAGGTGTGTGTATCACCACCACTCAGCTTGATTATAAAATCTAAAAGAACCTAGAGAAACTGAGTAGAATTTTTCTGTTTCATCATTACTTTTTTACTGCCTCCTCACATTCATTGAATAAGTGTAACTGTCACATTGCCTCAGAAAAGTGATAGCCTGTTTTAAAATATTATCAGGATTGGGATTTAGCTCAGCAATAGACAGGACCCTGGGTTCACTTCCAGCCTTGAAAACAAAACTCACAAAATATTGTTAGAGATAAATGTGATTTGTTATTATAAATTTGTCCTGGCTTTGCAGAAAATATTAGCATAAATTCCTTAATTATCGCTAATAGGGCCAGTGAGATGACTCAGCAAGCACAGGCGCTTGCTGCCAAGCCTGATGTTGAGTTCCAGCTGAGATTCATATGATGGAAAAAGAGAGTATTAGATTCCCTGAAAGTGCAGTTACAGAGGATTGTGAGCCAGTATGTGGGTGCTGGGACTCTAACCCCAGCCCTCTGAAAGACCAGCCAGTGTTCCTAACCACCGAGCCATCCCTCTGACCCACCCAGTTACTTTAGAGATCATTTTCTTTGCTCTGACTGTCTATATCGGATATAATGTCTTGAATGCTTTGGACTGTAGATTTACAGTGCACCACTGGGTTTGAAGTCTGGCGAATACATAACATTAGAAAGTAGATTAGGTTGGTGTGCTGGTTTCTAGTGTTTTGTTTTTTAACTATGACAGCCTTGTAGCCCCCACCCACATTGGTTCTGGTGAACAAGCCTAAGGCCTTGCATATGCTGGGCAGTCATCCTACCACTGAGTTATATATATATCCTCAGCTCCTGGTAAGATTTCCTTAGCTATACTTGATTCCTTGTCTTAGGGCTTTCACTGGCTTCCAGTAACTAAATTAGTTGCTTCAGTCTCTCACCCAAAGATTCCTTGTTATACGCCGCATAACAACATTTTAGTCATTTTTAGTTAAGAAACACAGGGGAGCCCAAGGCAGGAGGATCACAGGTTTCAGACCTGATTTAGACCTCCTGTCCATACTGTAGTGGTCCCTAGGGTCATATCACTTAGTAACAAAACAGACATGTGATTGGGTGAGTGCATGCTACGATGTTGCAAAGTGACCCAGTTGCCTAGCAACACATTTCTCAAATGTAGCCTGCCATTAACCATGACTATTATAATTTTTTAAATTGTCTCTAAAAACAACACATTTATTTTCAGGTTTCCTGCTAGGTCCTTGTTGTTGTAGATATTGAATCAGAAGTTCAGTTTCAGTGAATATTTGGAGGATTTATTGTGAGAAGATGTAAGAAAAACCAAGTAACCCTAGAGTGGTTTATAGTTATTCATCTTATAGTATTCTGTTTGTTTAGCTGTTCCTTCTACCCTCAGCTTTGGAAAGCTGGCAAATTGCTTCCCTCAGCTCTGTCTCAGATCGTTTTCCAGAACTAATCCTGTCAGCAGAAATATTTACTATGAAATCTTTTTTTTCTTTTTCTTTTTTTTTTTGTAAGAGAAAATCTACACAGTAGGTTTTTACATTGAGCTGAAATGAAGATGCCTTGAAAATAATGTAAGTGTGAAATTATTTAAGTTTGGTGGCACACACTGGAATCCCAGTCTTTGAGAGGCGAAGACAGAAGGATTATAAGTTTAAGGCCATCCTGGGCTGCGTGGTAAAATCTAGGCCAACCTGAGCTACACAGTGAGGCTGTATCTCAAAAACCAGGTAGAGAGAACAGTGCTCAGTGTCGGGAAGTTCTCTCATCAATGGGTATTATTTCTTATATATCTTAGCCATGGATTGAAATAAATCTGAATTCTTTTTCATTTATCCTTTTATAGTATTCCAACTTTCCCCAAACCCTCCAGCTTCTCATGTTTTATGTTTTATTATTTCCACTAGTAATAGGGCCTTGTGTATACTAGGCAAGTGCTCTAACTCACCAGGTTTTGGTCTTTTGTATCAAGTATCAAGACTTCCCATTTAGTCCAGACTAGCCTAAAGCTTGCAGTCTTGGTGCCTGGGCCTCCTACTCAAGATTGCAGGCATGAGCCACCCATCACGTAAGACTTTTCATGTGCTTAACTTTTATTTTTCCCTCCCTCCCTTCCTTTTTGATGTGCAGGAGTGTGTGGTACTAATGATTAAACTGGGGTTTTCCTACACTATCCAAGCCTTCTACCGCTAAAGTGTATCCCCAGTTTTTCCAACTTTTAATACCAGCTTCAAACAACTTTTCTACTTTTCTTTTCAATTTCTGGATTTTGTTCTTGAGTTTTATTTTCTCACCTATGTTTTACATTTTGTTTCATCGTGACAAAGATACCATCATCAATCACTGCTCCTCTCCTTCCACTCACAACTCCGAGCAGTACATTGGCTTATTTGTTTGTAGGGACTATTATAAAAGTTAATTCTTCAAAATTAAATTTTTAAATTAAGAAATTGTTTTCAAGCTCAGCATGTTGATGCATGCCTGTAATCCTAGCACTTAGGAGGCTAACTAAGGCCAGAGGATTGCCAGGAGTTCATGGCCAGCTTGAGCTGCATGACAAGACCCTGTCTCCAAAACAAGAAAAGACTGTCTGATATTTTAATCTGATGGTCATTTTGGCAGATTCCTTATATGAAGATGTGTTGTGATTAATAGTTATTTCATTTTCTGGAATACAGAATATCTAAATCCCATATTTATTTAATGAGCTGGCTCTTACTTTCTTGTCTCCGCCATCCATCTCAAGGTTCTTGCTGTCTAACTAGTTGGAAAATATTCTTCAAAACCTGTGAAATTACTGACTTCAGGGTAAAAAAAAATAACCACATGTTAGCAATTTCACAACCAAACAATAAGATGTTTAGAACAGATAGGTTAACTTTTCATCCCAGCTCTTCTCAGGCTATCAGAACAGGAGACTACATAAGCTCTTAGGTCATCTGAAGAGCTGCTTCTTCGTCTTGTTGCTGAATCCATGTTCTTAAAGATATTTTGTCATTTCGAAGCAAATGCCTTTGAGAACACTTAAGTTACATAAACTTTTCACTAAGTTTGATTTTCAAGCTTTTATAAGCTAACACACTGTCATAATGTCAAAGGAATAACCAATAAATACCTTTTAGAGGCAGAATAATCCACCGGAGTGATATATACTCTATTTTTGCTAAATACTGAGTTTTATTCCCATGATAGACACTCTAAAATAATAAATGCCATGTTACACAGTCAACACATTTTCTGTAAGCTTTCATTTAAAGATTTTCATTATACTTACATTTCTGGTTATAAGAACAAAAATATATGAATATAAACATACATGCAAGAATATGAAACTCTCCTTTAATCCCAGCACTCGGGAGGCAGAGGCAGGCGGGTCTCTGTGAGTTCAAGGCCAGCCTAGTCTACAAGAGCTAGTTCCAGGACAGGAACCAAAGCTACAGAGAAACCCTGTCTCAAAAAAAAAAAAAAAATGAAACTCTCATTTAGGAAATCCCCAGTTTTATCATCCAAAAAGTATAAATTAGGTTGTTTCAGACTCAGACTAAATTGTCCCATATTGTTGTGAATTGTGAATAGTTAAGATTACTGGTAGAAATTGTTGTTCAGTGCCCAGCATACTCTGGAGTTGCCTGGGTGACCTCAGTTTTGGTGCATTCTTGGGCTAGAGAAAGTCACTTGGATTCCAGTACAGACCTGGTACTCTTCTTCCTAGGTGATCCCCTCAAGCGATGCCCTGACTGAGCCCCACTCTATCTGATCTGTCCTCAAATACACAGCCTGAAATCTCTCTACTTCCCTCCTAGTCCCTGCTGTTCCAGTCAACATGTCCAAAGTACAACCCACTTCAATTGTCAGGAAGAAGGAAACTTAGACAGTCCATATTAAATTGTTAGTGACTATATTCCTGTTATTTTGATTAAAGAGAAGTTTGCATTAACAACAAACACTTCAATCTTGGCAGCTCTATTCAGTGATGGGAAATTTATAGGTAAACACTGTCCGTGCTTGCTCAACAAAAGACTTTCCCTATTTTTGTTAACAGTTTTCCATGGGATGTGAAGGCAGGAAAATTACCCCTTTTTCATTATTCCAAAACTTACTTTTAAGTAACTGATACTTAGCAATTTCGTTTTTAAAATACTGTTCTGAGTCAAAATTGCTGAGGTGATTCTAAATTCTAAAACTAACCTTGTTTTATCGCATAAACATCTAGTTGGAAAGTGTTTGTGATGAAGATTTGTATCTTGTGGCATTAGTTCTTCTTGTTTCTTCTCCATACGTTGGCTAACACTGCTGATGTCCAGATGAGTGGACAGTCGCTGTGCTGGGGTCTGTGTAGGGCGAGCACACCCCGCTCGAGCATGGGCTGTACTTCACGGTGGCCGGGTGTGCTCTGCGCTCTACGGTTGTAGATTTATTTTGTTTACAGTAGACTGATGTCAGTTTTGTAAATGTTTTTCTTAGCACTTTAACTGTGAGTGTAAAAACTGATTTTAAATGTAGTGGCTGTATATTTTGGTTATAAACTGGAAATTTTTAATAAAACTAAATAATTTGTTCTCTTTTCTGTCGTTAGTATATTATTGAGTCTAATTATGTCATCGTCCAGTCTCAGTCTAACAGATTTTACTACTTCTTTAAAAGTCAGATTCCCAAGGGCTGGAGAGATGACCCTGCCGTTAAAAGTACCGGCTGCTCTTGCAGAGGGCACAGGTTCCGTTCCCAGCAAACATGTGGAATGCACAACCATCTGTAACGCCAGTTTCAGAGGCTCCAACCCTCTCTCTGACCTCTGTGGTCACTGCGTATGCGTGTGGTACACAGGCATACATGCAGGCAGAACACCCATACACATGCAACTAAATATAA
Source organism: Alexandromys fortis (assembly GCF_014885135.2). Taxonomy (NCBI): domain Eukaryota; kingdom Metazoa; phylum Chordata; class Mammalia; order Rodentia; family Cricetidae; genus Alexandromys; species Alexandromys fortis. The sequence goes on from NW_026067956.1 coordinate 1,349,684, forward strand.
CTTTAAAAAATAAGCTCCATATTTCATTTTTACAGTATTTCTATTTATGATTATGTGAGAAACATTAACCTGGGATTTAGAAATATATAAACACACAATGTCTATTGGAAGAATGATCTATGATAACCATTCAATTCTGATAAGTGAATTTAAGTATTCAGCAAACAAAAGAGAACAGGTAGCAAGCAGAGAAACATCTATAGTGGTATTTTATTTGTGTTATAATAAGTAAAGCTTGCCTGAAGGCCAGAGGGCAAAGCAGCCATAATAGTTAGTCATACAGGCCAGGGTGGTGGCACACTCAGGAGGCGGCTGCAGTGGATCTCTGTTAGTTCAGGGCCACCCTTGGCTACACAAAATGGAATCTGACTAAAAGAGAAACAGCTCACACAAAGGTGATCCCAACAATAGGGAGGTGGAGACAGGAGCAATATGCCTGGGCAGAGAGAAGAATGTCGGGGGAAGAGACAGGAGCTCAGTGGAATGTGGGGTGTGGAGTCTTCAGAATTTGTGGAGCAGGATCTCACCCATTTTCAGTCTGAGAGGTTAGAGTCGGTGGCTGGCTGCTATGCTTTTCTGATCTTCAGGCTGAACCCCAATATCTGTTTCTGGGTTTTTATTATTTATGCTACAGACATCAGTGCGGGAGCTTACAGCATCCAGCAGAAATGACAGTGGAGGTCTTGCTCCATCGCGAGGTGTTCTCAATGAAGAGACAAGCAGAGCTGTCTCTCCATGGCAGTACATGAAGTTTACCAGTGCAGTTTATATTACACTGTCTCTATCACAGTGCAGTTTATATTACAGTACCTTCTATTATATTAATTTCTCACATTTTTATCAGTGTAGACAAGATATCTACCTCTGCTCATTGTTGTATCTATTGCAGTATAATAGAGGCTCAGTAAATATTGGTAGTTAAAAGAGACCTTTAGAAATCGTAAGATCCAATCTCACAAGCGGGAGACAGTAGTGGGAGAATCTCTGTGGATTTGATGCCAGCCTGGTCTACATGGTTCCAGGCCACCTAAGGCTACACAGTGCCAGTCTTAAAAAGAAATCACAGGTCTGTACTCATTTCAGGAACACGCACTAAAATCAGAACAGTGAAGATATTAGCATGGCTCCTGCCCAGCAGTAACAGGTGAGTTCTATTTAAAAATGAAATCCTCAAGTTCAGCTGCCTCCCAGCCTTGGATTGGGTGACGTCAGTGTCCCACTGCTCCGCAAGCCCTTGGTTCCACTTTGTGATGAAAGGCTTCCTGCAAGTTGAGTGTAAAATGTCCCTTTGCCATTGGTTCTGTTTTACAGCGACAGGAGAACTCTTTCCTAGGAAGACTTCCTAGGTCCTCACGCCAAACCGTTTCTGCAAGCAAGACTTGCCCTGTTCTCCCTGCAGCTTCCTGTCGTTGTCCTTCGCCAACACTTCTGATGGGACTATCACAGAATACCCGCCCACCTTGGGTTTCATTGAATCAGCGAAGGGTTGCACACTGTGTTCTCCTCGCTGTCCTTTTAATTCTAAATTTACTTTGAAACTCTTTTCAATGATTGAGAGCTCTAACTGTCCATACAATAAACTATGTAGGTATATATATATTCATCCGTTGTTGAAATGCTGTATTTTTTTAATTATTTTTATTTTATGTGTATTGGTGTTTTGCCAGCCTTTCTCTCTGTGTGAGAGTGTCAGATCCCCTGGAACTGGAGTTACAGACAGTTGTGAGTTGCCATGTGGGTGCAGGGAATTGAACCCGGGTCCTCTGGGAGAGCAGCCAGTGCTCTTAACCACCGAGCCATCTCTCCAGCCCAGTTGACTTTCTGCTGTGCACCAGGCATGTGAACCCAGTAATCCTTAATATCCCATCAGTTCACTTCTAAACAAAACACTTACGATGGAGTGTTTATTATTTATTTTTTATTAAGTGTTTTATGTTTGCTAAATTTAAGGTGTTCACTCTGAAGCCATAGGCCCCACCTGAGGTGGTCACGTAGCCCTGCAGACAGGCTGTCTCTGCCCTAACAGAGGGTCAGGATGTTGTTGTTCCTTTCTTTGTAATTTGGAGGATGCCTTCTAGAGATGCTTATTCAAGCCTACGTGACAGCCACATACACAGCAGACAGGTAGATGCAGACGTGACAAAACACCATTCACCTGGTTACCTAGGAGACAGGTCTGGTGTATTTTCCCACTCAGTTTGTGTTGGTATAAAAGCTATTTGGGGAATAAACGAGAAAATTTCTTCAGGATATGAACTCAGGACTTCATGAGGGACCACTGAGAATCTCCCTCCCAATTAAGTCATATGAGTTATGTCTTTATTTCTGTCTCCTCCACGCCAGTTAAGAGAGAGAATTTATGTTGGGATCTGGTCTAGAGAAGTAATTTCTGATCCGGGCTAGAACTGGGCCCTAACAGGAGAGGTGAGAAGGTTTGTTTTTGTGTATGTTTTATGTTGTTTGCTGGTTAACATCGCCAACGCTGGTCACTGGTGGAGTGAGAACTATCACACAGCGTGTGCTAGATAGAGCACACAGCTACATGTACACAAGTTTCTTCTTTCCAAAGCAAAACTATTGGGCTAAGCCCATGGCTTTTAGCTGTGGGATCCTTTCATCAGATAATACAGTTGTTAAAATTACTAAGTTCAAGCTCTGGAGAAATGTCTGTCGTTCCAGACAACCCAAGTTTAGTTCCCAGTGCTCACACTGGGCAGCTCATGACCACTAGTAACTTAAGCCCTGTCTCTTCCCACCCCCCCCCAAAAAAAAAAATTTAAAAAAAAAAAAAACAAAAGAAAAAGGAAAAGAAGAAGAAAAAAACATTAAAACCAAAAAATAGGAAAAAAAAGAAAAAAGAAACCAAAAAAATTAAAGACAAAATAAAAAAAAAAATACAAGAAAAACAAAAAAAAAAAAAAAAAAAAACAAAAAAAAAGGAAAAAAAAAATGACTACACCCAACCGGTTGTAGCCATACATATGTGTTGTTAGAGGCCAACCTGGGTAGCATACATAGCAAGACTCTAATTGTAGTGATAATTCTTGTGTATATTTTAACAAATAAAGCTCCCTTGAAGATCAGAGTGCAGAACTAAGCCACTAGAGGCCAGGCAGTGGCGGCACACACCTTAAATCCCAGGACTCGGGAGACAAGGGCTGACAGATCTCTTTTAGTTCAAGGCCATTCTGGGCTACACAAAATTGATCCAGTCTAAAAGAGAAACAGAGCTCACACAAAGGTGATCCTAGCATTTGAGATTATATGCCTTTAATCCCAGCGCTTTGTAGGTGGAGAAAGGAGTGATAAGGCCAGGCAGAGAGAGGAATCTAAGGCAGGAAGAGACCGTCTGAGGAGCAGTCTGAGGACAGCATCGCCCCTTTGGTCTGAACTGGCAGAGGTAAGAAATCTAACGGCTGCCACTCTGCTTCTCTGATCCTTCAGCTTTCATCCCCTGATAGCTATGAGTTTTTATTATTAAAACCAATTAGAATTCGTGTTACACCTAATCCCCCCCCCAAAAAAAAACTGTAATTGTTTGCACCTTGACTGTGATGGTACCCACTCAGGTCTACCTATGAGACACTATATAGATGTGCGTATATACATGCGAGAGTAATTCTATAAGGAAGAAATCTGAGTAAGACAGATTGTAGCTATCAAACTGCTGTGCCCAGACTCTTGGCCCCCAGAGAGACCACCAGGGATCCAGGACGTGGATGCAAAGGCAGGTTTATTCCAAAGCACAGTATGAGCCTAGGCAAGGAACTCATCCAGCATACTCAACGCAGTGGGGGCTGGAGGAGCTCCCTTCCAGAAATTACAGGACATTTTTTATAGACAGTCTTGCAAGACGACCAGTTCTCACCTAATTTGCATACCCAGACCTAATTGAGGACAGCAAATGATTACAAAAGGGCATGAAATTCAATAAGCATGATATCATTATGCAAATGAAGTATGAACATAAGTGTGTTCTCGGTTGGTGCGTTCCTATCTGTCCTTGGGGCATGAGGATGAAACATACTATGGACGGTTGAATTGGTCAGTTCTTGGCTGTCCGTGAGGATGAAACATACTATGGACGGTTGAATTGGTCAGTTCTTGGCTGTCCGTGAGGATGAAACATACTATGGACGGTTGAGTTGGTCAGTTCTTGGCTGTCCGTGAGGATGAAACATACTATGGACGGTTGAGTTGGTCAGTTCTTGGCTGTCCGTGAGGCAATGCTCTCCCAGCTGTTATCAGCTCCTGGCCCTAGTCACGTATGAAGTGTGTTACAGCGTGATTCAGCCAGAAAACAATTAGGTCACTCTGACCGGTTTTTCATTTCTCTCGAAACCAGTTTTCCTGGTTTGATATTGTGTTGTGTTTATGAAAGAAATGTTGCCGTTGGGAGAAATTGGGTGTAGCTATTGTGGTGTCTTGGGTGTAGCTATTGTGGTGTCTTGAATAAAAATAGCTCCCTAGGCTCAGGGAGTGGCACTATTAGAAGTGGCCTTGTTGGAGGAAGTGTGCCACTGGGGTGGGCTTTGCCGTCTCCACTGCTCAAGCCAGGGCCAGTGTCTTGCTCTTCCTGCTGCCTGCTGATCCAGCTGTAGCACTCTGAGCTGCAGCGCCACATCTGCCTGCAGTGACGATAAGGGGCTAACCCTCTGAAACTGCAAGCAAAGCTCCAATCAAATGCTTTCTTTCGCATTTTTCTTTTGCCTTGGTCATGGAGTCTCTTCACAGCAATAGAAACTCTAAGATAGGTATTATTTCTTAAATTGCATTTAAATCTATGATTATCTCAAAGTGAACGCTCCAGCCGCACTGTTTTTGTTTGTCGTTGTTAGAGAATTCCACATATTGAGATTACAGGTCTGAAACTCCACACCTGGCTCTGAAATTTTTTAAGTACTAAATTAAGATGATTTCTAGATGTTTTCTAAAATCTTCTGATTTATTTTTTACTTTTTTCCTGCAGTTGATTTAAAGAATATGTTAGCAATTGTTATATAGGGGTCTGATCCATTCTTATTTGACCCTCCAAATTTTAATGCTCTCAGAAGAAAACTAGACTCTGCTAATATATTTTGCGCAAAGAAAGTAGCCCTCGGCAGCGCATGCCTGCATCCTGCTTCGTCTAAGTCTCTCAGAAAGAGCAATTCAGGATTCAGATTGCACAGCAGCCCCGACTCTGGCAGACTGACACCCTCATGCACACTCAGAAGATGCCTGGTCTGTTGTCCCCGGGACCTGTAAACATTCCGCTGATTTGGCAAAGGGACTGTTCTGGTTTGCTTTTCTGCTGCAGTGATAAAAGTCATGGCCAAAGCAACCTGAAGGGGAAGGAGTTCATTTCTGCTTACAGGTTACAGTTCCTCATCACAGGAAGTCAGGGCAAGAATTTAGCACAGAAACCATGGCGGAACGCTGCTTACCGGCTTGCTTCCATCCCAGGCTCACATTTAGCAATTTTTTTTTTTAATGCAGCCTAAGCCTGCCTGCCCAGGACGACTCACGGGGCTGGATCCCTGTATATCAATTAGTAGTAGTAGTAATAATAATAATAATAATAATAATAATAAATTTTTAAAAACTAAAAAAATACCTACAGACATGTCCATGGGCCATTTTGATAGAGACAGTTACTCCACCGAGGTTTCTGTCTCCCAGGTCCATCATATTGACAACCAAGCTTAGCCATTGCAGGAGCTTTGTAGATATGATTAGGGAGACTGTCCTAGGTTATCAGTGGGGTCCCAATCTAGTCACATGATTTGGTTAAAAAAAAAAAGTCAGATGTTTTTGGCCTTGATTGTGAAGAGGGGTGAGAAAGATGCCACACTGCAAGGACTTACTCTGCCGTCCCTGGCTTTTAAGGTGGACGGAGGATGCCACAGTGGATACAGTGGCCACTCAGAGGCGGGGGCAGCTCTCAGTGACAGTCAGCAAGAACAAAGTAAGCCCCACCCTCCTCTCCAGAAAGGAACTGCTGGCACCTTCAATTTAAGCCCCTGAGACCTCCAACTTCAGAGCTACAGAACTGTAGGATAGCTGACCTGTGTTGTTCAACCCTGTAGTGGGAATTATTTGTTAGAAGAGCAATAAAAAATGAATATATGGAACCTCACACTTGCATGTCTGCAAACTGTAGGCAATTAAACGAGTATTGGGAAGTGGCCCAAGGAATCCATTAAAACTCGAAGAGTTGTAGAGTTGGCCGGTGATGTTGGCTGCTGACAGGATGGAGATTCAGTAAGAGCAGCAGCCTGTCCCCGGTGCCTTTCGGGGGGACGTGCCGCCATTTCTTTTTGTTTGTTTGTTTTTCAAGACAGGGTTTCTCTGTGTAGCCCTGGCTGTCCCAGAACTTGCTTTGTAGACCAGGCTGGCCTCGAGCTCACAGAGATCTGCCTGCTTCTGCCTCCCGAGTGCTGGGATTAAAGGCGTGCGCCACCACTACCTGGCTTTCCCCCATTTTCTAAACCTGTTTTCTTTCCATTTATTTTCATACCTTGAGACTTCCATTCTTAATACTCTCTCCCCCTCCCAAACCACTCCATTTCCTCTGTTCATCTAACCAGGCATGTGTTTGCATCGACCCTGCATTGCCACCAGCAAATGTGGCCATGTAGGAAAGATGTCAGGCCTTAGGAAAATACTGAGATTTTCAAGTATGCCAAGGATTGGAATACTTAGGGGATGTAGCTCTGTTACCTGATATCTGTGTGCTCCTGGGATGTAGTCACAAAAGAGAATTATATGTGAAGCCATTTAATTTAAAAGGCAAAATCCCCAAAGTCAGGCGCTCAAAAGTGTTTTTGAAATATTTGGACATGGGGAGCTCTTGGCTAAGGTCCCTGATGATTCACCATCCTCTGCTCTGCAACAGAGACTTAACCGTGAATCTCTGGCATGGCTTTGGAGATTGTTCAAGTCTACCATCACACGCACCATTAGACGAACTGCTACGTAATAAATACACTAGAAATATCCTAGCAGGACCCGTGAGGTGGATCAACAGATCATAGATATTTTAGGAATTTTTTAGCAGCAGACTCGTTGGAAAAGTGTTTGCTAAATATGGGACATAAATGCACGCACTATGTCTGGAGGCAGCTTCTGCTTTCCCATATGTCCAGGAGAGAAGTTGGTCTCTGGCAACAGATTGGACACGGTTGAGCCTGTTTGAAGGAACTGTGGGTGATGCACGCGCCCCTCAGCCACCCACTGAGTGCAGTCCGCGTGAGTCCTGGTCATAATGACAGAGATAAGTCCCAGGGTGAGGACGAGCATTTCTGAAAGTCCCCGAGGCCACACGGCTCCGGGAAATTGTTTTCTTCCTGGAGCCATTACTGTAGTATTAAAGTTAATTAGCAAATCCGGAGGTACTCAAGCAAACTAAATCCTTCCCATCTAATAAAAACCCTTCCTCCTCCCGTTCACTGATAGGAGCTATTTTGCAGACAAGACAATCAAGTGGGAGTCTGTTTTAGATGTCAGAGTTGTAAGTTTTCAAGTGAAGGGTCAGTATTTATATTGTTTTTCTTGTCAGTTGGTGGAAATTATTTTAGGAAATGCTTCAAGTCTCGAGGACCATCCAGTAACTTTCATTCATTCATTTGATACTCATTTGTTTGCAGTAATGTAGTCAGCTCCTCTGGCTGTGACAAAAAAAAAAAAAAAAAAAAAAAGTTACTTTTCCCCCCACTCAACCTTGCTCAGCCCCTAAGGGATACCTCAGCCAGGTTCTTCTGTTCGTTGGGTGAACAAAGATCATCACCCAAGACTCTTTTGAGGAAGAGATTTATTTGGGAAGGAGGAGTCCAGGAGAGTGGCCGACCCTGCCAGGGAGGGAGAGCACAACCAGCAACTGAACAGGCAGAGGAGCTTACCTAGGGCTTCTTAGGGGCAGAGTTTTCCCAGGGAGAAGTTTTTCTGTTGCTCCGGGATTGGTTAGTTTAGTTGGTCAGGGGCAGAGTTGACTGATTTCAGGGCCAAACTGTGTTTCTTTCACTGAGTCTTTTTAGCTTTTTTGCTCCATTTTCAGGGCTAAAGTATATTCCTTTCACTGGCTCTGGTTCTAGGGCCAAAGTGTGTTTCTTTGGTTCTGATTTCAGAGTTTGGATGTTTTCCTTTGGTTCGGGTTCAGGACTGGAAGTATTTCTTTCACTGGTTCAGGTTTCAGATCCAGGGTATGATTCTTTAGCTGGCTGTGGGTTCAGAGCCAGAGTGGGTTTCTCTGGATGGCCCTTTTACCCTTACAGGGCCTGGATGTATACCAAAGAAAGCCAGCTGAGCAGGATCGGGGGAGCAAGGCAGTAAGCAGGGCTCCTTCATGGTCTGGGCTTCAGTTTCTGCCTCGAGCCCCCTTGTCTTGGCTTTCCTAGATGATGGGCTGTAGAGTGTAAGATGAAGTTGACCCTTTGCTACCCCAGGTTGCTTTTGCTCAGGGTTGGATCCCAGCGACAGACAAACAAGCTGGAGCACCTTCCTTTCTCTCCTGCTGCTGACTCTGCTCTTGGTGTCTCTTGGTGTCTCTTGGTGTCTCTTGGTGTCTCTAGGGCGATTGTAGCTTATGTCATGATCCATTGTCTCTAGGTTTCCCTGGGCTGGGAGCTCCCAGCAAGCTGTTGTCCTCAGGAGAGTTCACAAGAGTTTTGTGCAGCGTCATTAGTCAATTATTATCAATAAAAACCATGAGTCAGATATCGGGGTTAAAACCTGGAGGAGCAGAGAACCCGGAGAAGCCGCCAGTTGTTCCTTCCTCTCTTGTTCCTCTATTCAAAAAACCCCACCGCATCACTTCCGGTCTCCACCTCCCAAGTGCTGGAGTTAAAGGCGTGAACCACCACCGCCCAGCTTCTGTGAACTAGTGGCGAGCTAGCTCTGCCCTCTGATCTCCAGGCAAGCTTTATTTGTGTGGCGTGACTTGGGAACAGGGGTCCGTGAGGGGACACTGTGGGGTTTGATTTTAATTTAAGTCATTTCTAAGATGGCAGGTCAGGAATCCGAATGGGAGGCAGACCGAGCAAGGTAGCACAGAGGAGGTGGACCCTGAAGTGCTGAGGACAAGGGTCAGAGCTGTTGGCGGAAGAAAGCAGAACCAGGAGCTATACTCTCCGGTGAGCGAAGGAGGGTGGCCGAGTAGTAAGAACTGGTGGGCACGACAGGAGGGGGAGGAGAATGTGCCGGAGGAATGGTGCAGGAACAGGGCGCATGGCTCGTGCTCTTGTAAGACTTTAAGACAATCCTGAAGCCATTTTTGACAATTCTGAATCCTCTCAGCCTCTGTGCCATAGTGCTTCCCCTCCTCCCCTGGGAACCAAGGACCTAACAGCTACACTCGCACGTACTTAGTTCCTGAACAATTACCCATATACGTATGCTTTGGTTCTGTCCCCTGGGAAACGGGGTCAAAATGACCTCTTACCTCATCTGATCTGGCAACAACTCTCCAGTCAATTATTGGTAATAGCCCTTTCGAATAAGCCAATCAGAATAGTCAAAGAACAACCCCCCTTGCTTCTGTAGCCCCTTTAAAAGTAGACTGTACCCGCTATTCGAGGTCCCTTGGCTTCCCGAATGCTGGGGGACCCTGTCATGACAGAATTAATAAAATCCTCATGCTTTTGCATCGGCTGTGGTGTGTGGTCTCTGGGGGCGACTTCTTCTCGGTGTTTGGACGCCAGAGTCCAACACTCTCGACTGGTAGACGCTCAGGAATTTATTTTACCGAAGTTCTCGATGTTAAAGAGACGAAGGCATTAAAATGCTATTAGATAAGAGGTGCAGGTAAAATGCCCCTTTCTACTTGAGAAAGAGCCTTTCCCCTCTTCTCCATTAGCTTATCAGTGTGGGTTAATTCTCAGATCGGCATCTGTGTTTCTAAATGGGTGAAGTACAGGTAGGGTATTTGGTAAGGCCAATGAATCTGTGTTATAGCCCGGGAGCTTGAAATGGGCAATGCCTTGAGAAGGCGCTTAATCTACCTGAGTCTGAGACTAGATCACCCTGGACCAACTTATTATAGACCCTAAGCAGGGACTCCTGCCGTCTCTCCCACCCTCTGGTTTGCTTTTCTGTGGTGCTTGTTCCGATCACTTAGTACCCAGTCTGTAAACGTCATCGCTTGTATTGTTCATTCTCTCTCCCTAGCCGTCCCTACAGCTAAAGAAATGGCTGATTCGGCACGAATGGCAACGTCTATAGGGGCACAGTAATTCTCTTTGAAAGAGTTCCTAGACTGGGGGAGGCCTTACACCCCTAAGCCCAGGTGCAGGAGTTAATCCCCTGGGGAAACCAGTGTCCCAGAGACGAGTGCAGGGAGAAAGAGAGGCTGTGGTGTGTCCAGTGACCACCGACCAGAGTTGCAGACCTTCTGCTTCTGAGCTAACTTCAGGAGCAGAAGAGGGCTGAGGGAATCGCGGGGTTTCAGGTAGAGTGTAGGGATAATGGAGGATAGAGATAGGCTGAGAAAAGGGGGGACCTTCCCCGGCTTCCCTGGGAATAGGCAGTAGTACCCAGGAACTAGGTCACTTTTCTCACCTCTCCTGTCCAGTCATGGCTGCTGGATAAGATAGCTTAGCCTTGGAGCAGGGAGTAGAGAAGCTAGGGCAAGCTCCCAGGGTATTATAGTTCCGGTGAAGGGGGAGACAAAATCAACTTTTCTTGAATGATCGACAAGTCTACATACAGAACCGAGTAGAGACTGACCTCATGGTCAAGAAAGACACAAGCTGAAGACAGAGAAGCTGGTCCAGTCACCTGCTAGGTATCTGCAGGCCCAGCAAAGAGTTCGTGTTCTCAGCAGAAGCCGTCTCACAGACTCTGGAAAGCAACCTAGTTGAACGTGATCATAATCCACGTCTGATGTGCCATCCCAGCAAAGCCAGAGGGAGACAGAGTATCGCCCAAGCACTGGGAGCCCGTGAAACTAGAAGGTATATTACATTCTTCATATAGCACCTAGAAACCATCTAACTTGGGAACAGGCCAAGTCTGTGAGGGTATCTTAAGCTTACTAATAAAAGCAAATGCTCACAGCTCCTCATCTCTGCCCCCGGAGTCCACAAGCTACCCATACATGTTTCACTGATAATAATACATGTTGAATGGGTGGGGATGGAGCCAATAAAACTTTCTTTATAAAGCAAGCAATGGGCCAGATTTGGTTCCAGGGCTGTAATTTACTGCCCCCTGAACCCACCAATCGATGATTGAGCTGAGACCCGCAGGTGGAGGGAAAACAGGACTAGAAAAACACCTGCCCTGAATCTCAGAGAAATGCTCCCTTCACTAAAATAGATTCTCACATTTTACCTGCCTAAAAGCCGCCTGGAGTGGGGGCGTCATAGAAGAGCAGGCTGGAGAGTCTTGGTTCCGTGAATCTGGAGTGGAATTGGGATCCTAAATGTGTGCATAAGTCTGCTGCTTGTGGCCCAAGGACCACCATTTGCAAAGCTCCGCGTGTTTCCAGGCAACAAATGAACCCGGTTTCACAGCTGGACAGATAAGCAGGTGCTGAGGAACTGTTCTGGAAACTTCCCCCAGATTAGCTCTCTAGTTTTCTTCTGTTCCAGAAACCCTCAGAGGGCATCAGCTTGCCCGTACACGGTGGGTGAGCGTGACGTCTGCAGCCACCTGCAGCAGGCTCGTGGGCGGACGCTCTAATGAGCATCCCTCGCAGACTGACTGGAGGGAGGCACTGCTTCCAGGCCTCTGGCCATGAGCCTTCTCTTGTCGGCTTGGCAGAGAGCCGGTGCCCGCAAGCTTCGGGTTCACCTCGATAGAAAGCGACATCAGAGTCACAGCCCAGGCCTCTCTCTGGAAAGGGTCAGGTCGCTGGAAGGAAGCTTGTCATTCCATGCAGAATCGTCACGCTTGAGTTGTTCCTTTTGTCCTTAGCTGGTTACCCCTGCCCGGCCCACCTTGATCCCCTGAATGTGGACATTGTCCGTTCCTAGTCAACCAAAGTGAAGCCTCTGTTCTCCGAGGAAGCCTGTCCCTCACCCTCTAGATACTTAAGAAATATAACCCCTAAGAAAACAACGCTGGCTTAGGAAATGTTAGGAGCCCTGATTCCTGTAAAAGCTGGCCTCATCCAGGGACTCCATTTCTTACGATAGCCTTGCTTCAGATGCAAGAGTACCTTTCGCTTACAGCTCCTTACCTCGTGGAAGAATTCTCTGATGAAGCCCAGAGGCACATTTATTCTGTTGGAGTTAAAGAAACTTGGGGGGGGAGGGGGTCACATTTGAAAGAGTGCTCGCCTAGCACACACCAGAAGCCCCATTTTCAATCTCCAGCTCAGCGTACAACATTGGAGAGGTGGAAACAAGATGGTTCGAGCTTATCCGTGGCTGATGCTGAATTCAAGTCTAGCCTGGGCTACATGAGGACCGTCTCATAGCCAAACACAGTGGAACTCAAGGCTACGATGCCTTTTAGGCTGTGAGCAGCTGCTGCTCCCAGGGAAGGGAAGAGATTGGTGGAGGTCTGGCTCACATGTGTTGGCTGATAGCTGCCATCCGGTCATAAACTAAGTTGCATTCCTGTACCCAAGTCCTGGCACCCCGTGATCACTGTCTTGAGAGAAGACCCTCCTGTCGTCGCTCTGGGATCTGGGAAGACTACTTCCTCCTGAACAACTTCTGAGCCAACAGTGTATTGATTTAAAAATGTCTGTTTTCATCTGTTTGCGTCTCCTCGTTGTAAAATGAAAACCAAGGGCTTTTGGTTTTAGGCCAGGGTAGGCGGCCAGTGGCCTGCAATAGGACAGGCGTCCCTGTACACAGTTTGAGCAAGGCTCCTGTCTGTGTGTGTGTGATTTGAGAGGGGACAGGCTAGAGCAATGGAAAGGCACTGAGGGACTCCCTATTTTCTGTGTAGCCCAGGATTGCCCTTGGAGATGGGGGTGGATGAAGATGGCTGTGGTCCTTCTCTGCTCTTTGTTCTCTTCCCTGGTGGCTCTCCAGTCATCTCTCCACCTCCTGCCTTGTTGCATCACATTGGTGGCCATAGATACTTGAGCATAGACACGCATCTATCGTGTGGGCAAAGACCCGCAGCTTCTCAGATCCCTCTGGGCTTCGCTATATCGGATAATAATATTCACATATCAGAAAATGTGACCTAAGTTTACATCTTGAATTGTTTCCTAGAGAGCTGGGCATCGCTTTAAATCTCAACAGGAAAAAGTGAAGGACGTTACTACTGACTTTGCTGCCTTTTGTTGGGTTCTGACTCCCTCACCGCCTGCTCAGCGTCCTTCTCCGTCTCCTCCGTTCTATGCTTCCACGCCTTCTCTTTGCCTCCCATCTTTGGCTTTCTGCCCACGACATCCTCCTTTTCCACATGGTCACAGTATGGAACTGAATATTATTAATAACTGTCACGTGTTGGGAAGCGTTCAGTTAGCAAAGCTTCCAACTTTCAGAGCTACTCAGTTGGATGTGATATGGGGACATTTGTACAAAATATACTCAGAGCTGAACAATGAGACTGCTTCTGTAGCGTGTGTTTGCCCTAAGGAATTCCCCCGTGGTGGGTAGCCATGCTTCAGATGCCTCTGACAACTGTTCTTGGTCCCTCCAACGGCGCCCTCCCCCCGCTGGAAGTGGTAAAGGCCCCAAAGGTTGGTCTAGTTAAGCATCTGGAACGTAATGGCGCCCCCTTGTGACACGTTTCTAGATTGCATGATGGTTGGATGAGAGAGACAATAGAAAGGCAGCAGACCTCCAGTGGCTGCTGAGACCGCAAGGATGGACTCACGCGGCGTCCTGTGAGCAACATGAAGTTCTTCATGAGCCGCCCCGGAAACTGCAGCACTCTAGAGTATGGATTTCAACCTTATCTCCTCTGGAACTAATATTCCAGTGTGCTGTTACCATTCTGTGTCGAGCCACTTGTCATTTGCCGGCATAATGCTGCCATTGCGGTTCTTAGAAAATGTGACCTAAGTTTACATCTTGAATTGTTTCCTAGAGGGCTGGGCATCGCTTTAAATCTCAACAGCTATCTGTAATTCAAGATCAGACACAGACATTCATACAGGCAAAACAGCAATGCACATAAAAGAAAAATAGTTTAAATTACTATGATAAGAATGTCTTGCCAGAACAAGTCTTGGAGGACCATGGCACTGCTGCCACTGGAGCTGGGAACCATGTCGGTCCCTCCACTGTCTGTGACAGCAGTGAAGAAGCTGCCAAGGATGTAGCTCAGGGTAGAGCCCTTGCGTAGCATGGGGTGTCACTCAGGGTAGCTCAGGGTAGAGCCCTTGCTGAGCACGTGGTATAGCTCAGGGTAGAGCCCTTGCTGAGCACGTGGTATGGCTCAGGGTAGAGCCCTTACCTAGCATGGGATGTATCTCAGGGTAGAGCCCTTACCTAGCATGGGATGTATCTCAGGGTAGAGTCCTTGCGTAGCATGGGGTGTAGCTCACAGTAGAGCCCTTGCGTAGCATGGGGTGTCACTCAGGGTAGCTCAGGGTAGAGCCCTTGCGTAGCATGGGGTGTCACTCAGGGTAGCTCACAGTAGAGCCCTTGCGTAGCATGGGGTGTCACTCAGGGTAGCTCACGGTAGAGCCCTTGCGTAGCATGGGGTGTCACTCAGGGTAGCTCACAGTAGAGCCCTTGCGTAGCATGGGGTGTCACTCAGGGTAGCTCACAGTAGAGCCCTTGCGTAGCATGGGATGTATCTCGGGGTAGAGCCCTTGACTTCAAGCCTCAGCACAGCAGACTGAAAACCTAACTATGTCAGAAATAAAGAAGATACAACAGGAAAAAGATCTTAAGCAGAGTCAGTAACACGACCACAGTGCCTAGCAAAGGAAGCACCCAGAAGGTTCTGAGCAAGGCCATCAGATATGAAAAAGCCATTTAGAAGAATATGTTCAGAAGGAAGTTTCCCATGCCCCTACTGTTCCCACAGTGAGGGTAGAGTTTAAAAAGGCCTGTTTCGCACCTCTGGAAATTTGTGGAAAGCATCCTCATAACTGAATAGCTAGAGCATTGAAGTATTTGACTTCTTAGTGTTTTACAGAGCCTCACTATGTAGTATAGACTTTATCTAGAACATATCATCCTCCTGCCTCAGCTTCCCGAGTGCTAGAATTAAGATTACAGGATCATGGGGCTGGAAAGATGACTCAAAAGTTAAGAGCCCTGCTTGTTCTTCCAGAGGTCCTGAGTTCAATTCCCAGCAACCACATGGCGGCCAACCATCTGTAATGAGATCTGGTACCCTCTTCTGGCCTGCTACCTGCAGGCAGAACACTGTATACATATTAAATAAATAATAATCTTTTTTTTAAAATATTACAGGAGTATAGTTACCATACCTAGTGTTTCAATTTTTCAATGCTCAAATTGTGTGGAACAGAAAGATGGCTCTGCAGTTAAGGGTACTTGCTACTCCTCCAGGGAACTGAGTTCAGTTCCCAGCTAGCAAGTCAAGTAACTCACTGCCACCAGCTAGCAGGGGATCTGGCCCTCTCTTCTGCCTGTGTGCACATAGCGTGCACAGATAGACATACACATAAATATAAACCCAAAAGCTGAAACTGCGGAGCTGGGCAGGGTGGCCACAGCCCTATGACAACAGCACTCAGGAGGTGGAGGCAGGAGGGTCAGGAGTTCACGGTCATGCTCTGCTGAGTAGCAACTTCGAGGCCAGCCTGAGCTACGTGTAAGTCCCAATACATAAATAATCCGCAATTCTGCAATTTCACGTTCAGTTTGCCATGGTTACTCTCACTTTGCTACGTTAGAAGGTGAAATGCTAGTTACATAGATTATGCTTGATAGTTTTAACTTGATAGTGCTTGTGACTTTTAACTTCAAGTGTGTTAAAGTTTTATTTCGCTGTTAAAACCTTCTAAAGTTTCCAAAGTTTGTATCCTGCATTAAGTCAGAGGTTCTCAACATGAGGATCGCGGTCCCACGGGGGTCACATATCAAATATTAACAATTCATAACAGGAACAAAACCACAGTCATGAAGTAGCAATGGGCTAACTTTACGGCTGTGGGTCACCGCATCCTGAGGAACCGTGTTGAGGTCACAGTATTAGGAAGGCTGAGAACCCCAGCACTAAGCAGCATCCCAGAGGCTCAGTGCCGGTTGGCTCACGTGATCATCACATGCTATGATTAGCTCTGGGATGGATGGTCTATCTTGATTGGACCGAGAAGAACCCAGCAGCTTAGCAAGACACTGTGGAGTGTCTGTGAGGGCGCTTCTGCAGAAGATTAACTGAGGGGGGGGGGACATGCTCTGAATATGGGCCACACCAGCCAACAGACCCGGGACCCCTGTGGGGAATGAAAGGGGGAACTTGCTAGCACAAGCATTCTCTCTCTCTCTCTCTCTCTCTCTCTCTCTCTCTCTCTCTCTCTCTCTCTCTCTCTTTCCCCATCTTGTCCCTCTCCCTCTCTCATTTCTCTCCTTCCTAGGTACCATGAGATAAGCCAGCAACTTGGCTGGGCCACATGCTTCCTGCCGTGATGCCCTGCCTTACATACAACCAGCCCAAATACAACTGCCAAGTACATTTGGGCCAAAACAGTCTTGGCCTATTGGTCCACTGGTCTCTTATGTGTCACGGCAATGAGAAGTATGACAAAGAAAGCCTCCGTTTCACAGATGGGAAAATAGAGGACGATTCAGTGTGTCTTCCAAGGTTAGGTCTCACATAGTTACTTTCTTATTACTGCGATAAAATTCCTTGCAAAGGCAAGTCAGGGAAGGCAGGGTTGATATTGGCTCCCTGGATGAGGGTACCCTCCATCATGGCAGGAAAGTCAGGGCACCAGGAGTGTGGAGTGGCTGGTCAAATTGTATCCACAGTCAAGTGTAGTAATATTTCATTTGTATTTTTAATAAATAAAGCTTGCCAGAAGACCAGAATGCAAAACAGCCATACTAGTCAGCCATAAAGGCCGGGCGGTGGTGGTACACACGTTTAATTCCAACACTGGAGAGGAATACAAGGCGGGATGAGACCGTTCTCTTTCTGTCTGGAGATTTCATAGCAGTAAGAGCTCTCTAGTGACTGGCTGCTTTGCTTCTCTGATCTTCAGGTTGAGACCCCATATCTGTCTCTGGGTTTTTATTATTCGTGCTTACAGTCAGGAAGCAGAGAGAGATGGACATATGAGCTCAGCTCATGACCCCTTTTTATTCAGGCTGGGCCTCCACCCCATGAAATGGCTGAGCCCACATACAGGGTGGATTTCCCTGTTCGATAAAACTCTGTTCAGGCAGTATCCCGTGAATACACCCAGAAGTATGTCCCCACGCGATTCTAGGTCCTGCCACATTGACCGTGAAGACGAACCATCACTCAGCTATTTGGGGCAGAGTTAGAGTTTGTGCTACGCAATCTGGTTCCAGAATGGAAACTCTTAGACACCGTGTCACCCTGAATCTCCCCTAATTAAAAATATCAGCTCTTCAGTATTATAGACAATAAAGTCTAGGGGCCGTCATCAGCAACTCCAGGGAACTCCCGGGGAAGGAGAGAGGGAGGATGTTTTTGTCTTGCACTACTTATACTGTTTTCCTTAAACATTCGTTTACTAACCTTAATTTTTAAAACTATTCAGCATTTTTAGGAATTTTTAAACAAAAGAAAAACATACAATTCAAATACACACACCCACAAAAAAAAATGCATTCTTGTTTGTTTTCTCAACTCTAAGCATGCGCATAACCTGCTTTCTTTTCAGCAGCTCGGGGCTGCCCAGCGCTGTAAACATTCTTGCACCTATTCGTATTTGCGTTTTCTGTGTCAGCCTTACGTTCCTGAGGAAAGTCAGCCAAATTTGTCCAAAGAAAAATTTTGCGTGTATCTATCTGTGTCGGAGCGTGTGTGTGCGCACACGTGCTGCAATCGAAGCCAGAGCCTTGTTCAAACCCGACGAGTGCTCCACCGCTGAGCTACACTGCCAGCCCATCTTAAAAAAACAAGCCAACGTTGCTTGTACTCTTTCCCGATCTGCCTCCGACGGTGAACTTGAGTGTTGGCAGCTCTTCAAAAAAGTTCAGCTCCTTCCCTGAACTCACTTAGCAGCCGCTCCTCAGTCCATTACGGGAGGTTATTAGGAGGGGAAAGCCTCGCTTCCATCACCCTGGAGAGACACTGCACATATTGCTTCCTCTTCTCAGTTGCATTGCCAGGAACAAGGAAGGCTTCGTGGCACCACGAGACCCCGTGTCGATACCAATACAGAATGCAGACAGCTAGGGGCTGGAGTCAAAGCGTCTTTCAGCTTGAATTTAACATTTAGACGACCTCTCCTCTCTAACATTTCCAGAGCGCTGAACTGCTGAGCTCGGAATATGCAGCCTAGATCTTTCTTCCGGGTTTGGACAAAGGCGTTGCTGTCTTGAAGCGAAACAGCTGTGATCACCCACAAACCCATCAGAGATGGAGCCCATTCACCTTGTCTCCTGGAGTGCTGTGGTGGCTTGAAGGAGAACGGTCCCCACAGGCTTATATATTTGAGGATTAGGAGGCGTGGCCTCGTTGGAGGCGGACTGCCGCTGGGGGTGGGCTTTGAGACTTCAAAAGCTCACACCATTCCGATTGGCTCGCGCGCGCTCTCTCTCTCTCTCTGCCTCCTGCTTGTTGATCGGATGTGAGCTCTCAGCTACTGCTCCAGCGCCATGCCTGCCTGCCCACCATCATGCTGCCACCATGATAGTCACGGACTCACCGTCTGAAACTGTAAGCAAGCCCAGAATGAAATGCTTCCTTTTATAAATTGCTTTGGTTCCAGTGTCTCTTCACAGCAATAGAACAGTAACTGAGACAAGAGGGGAAGTGGGAAGCTCAGGAGACCCTCGCAAGGTGTCTACCTTCTTGAACCACTGGTTTTCATATCCAGAGTCTCTTCTCTTGTGTCTCCACATTCTCGGAAGTTTGCAGTATTCTCTTGCACACAGGAGCCTGTGGGGTGAGCCAGGCTCCTGGGGAACTGTCTTCTAGGGACCATGTGCCGCCTCTTCTTTTTCTTCTTGTGGGATTTACATTATTGTACAAAAAGGCTATTGTATGGCGCATGGCCATGAGCTTCTCTAAGCGCGGGACTTGAAAAGAGAGGTCAGGTATTTTAGAATCCATTTCTGCTGCTCTCACCAGCAGCGCCGTGGTATCCGTGTGTGGCCAGTACACAAGTCATTCTGTCTAGGAGAGTATGGGTTGAAATATGTTTTCATACTAGTGGATGAGAACTAGGCATCAGTTTCTGGATCCTCTGTGACTTCTATCTTTGTCAAAGTCACAAATTCTACAGCCAGTGTTTTTCAAGCTTAGCTAAGCCGAGTCAGAAGATGCCACCTCCCTATCCCTGCTACTTAAGATAATATAACAATGGTTATATGTGGGGTGTATCAGAATGCCCCTGCATCAGAGCAGCTGCAACGACTATTACTAACCTAGAAAACACATTTATAGAGATGCCAGCCAGCAGGAGTCAAATGGACCTGCCCATCTTAGGGATGGATGCCCTAGCTGCAACCTGAGCAGCCTGGTGGAAGTAACTTCCCAGCTCATCTCTGTGAGGGGCAGGAGGGGTGGAGTGCAGCGGGTGGCAGAGGAAAGGAACCAACAACTACTATATGCAAGACCTCATATCAAGGCAAGCCTGGGTGCTAGGTAGGACGGGCCTCATTTTGAAGCACTGGAAACTGAAGGTTCAGGTTAAACTGCTTAGTGAATTTTATAAATGTTGATTTCCTAAGTAGCCCAACTATGTAGCTTAGAGCAGAGCTGAATCCAAGGCTGGCTGGCTGTCCTAAGTCTCTTAAGGATGCTGCAGACTCGCTGGAAACGTGACAAAGTGGAGACCGTTCCATTCCCAGACTTCTGTTGGAGAAAGCAGCAGGGGGAGTTGAAGAAACTGTGACGGGATGGGGGTGGGGAGATCTGAAGCCCTAGCTCAGAGGTGGCTGAGAAGGGTCTGACTTCCGTGGGCTTTGAACCGATGACTTGCTATGCAAGGATGCATGGAGACCTCAGTCCTTCTGGACCACAGGAAAAGCTAGGGTCCTTGTATCCCTGCAGCCCCTCTTCCCCTACTCCGTGAAACACTTGGCCTCCCTTCCAAACACTGAGCAGATAAATAAACACCATTGGCTGGAGGGAGAGAAGATTCAACAGCCTTTGAGGTTCCATCAGCATCTCCCAGAGACACACACAACATCTTACAAGCCAGGCCCCTTCCCCAGTCCAGTACCCCAGGGTGTTCCTGCCCTCTGCTGGAACTTTCTACTCTGTGCCGGGTGAAAGTGAACACACCCGCACTGCAGCCTTCCTACCTCCAAGCGTTTTGCAAGCATCTGTGTCCAAATGGAAGACATTTCCAGATTTCTCGTGACTCTGAGCAAATCTTTCCGGAGCTTGCTCAGTAGCGCTGGTATTGTAAACTATTTCCTGGGGAGAAAACAGTAAACAAACCGTCCTGCTGCGGCTCTTCAAAAACTTTTACAGGGTGATGGTGATGGTGCAAGCTTTTTAATCCCAGGACCCGGGAAGCAGAGGCAGGTGGATCTCTGTGAGTTCGAGGCCAGCCTGGTCTACAGAGTGAGTTCCAGGACAGCCAAGGGTAGACAGAGAAACCCTGTCTCAAAAAAAAAAAAAAAAAGAAAACAATAACAAACAGCAACAAAACAACAATAACAAC
Organism: Alexandromys fortis; assembly: GCF_014885135.2. Lineage (NCBI taxonomy): Eukaryota > Metazoa > Chordata > Mammalia > Rodentia > Cricetidae > Alexandromys > Alexandromys fortis. The sequence goes on from NW_026067956.1 coordinate 1,370,358, forward strand.
AAACAAATTGTGTGAGCCTGGCTGCGTGTTATACAGTTTAAAACTTGAGTTTCCATGTCACACCATAGGACACGAGCCTATGTTGAGGTTCTTTGAGAACAAAATCAAGCATTTCCCCCGTGCAGAATGCTGTAGAAAATAGTGACATCTCACTTCAGTGTGAGCCTAGAGGACAGGGGGGTAGGAGACTGGGCTGGAGGGAGCCACAGAGAGTCAGAGAGACAGTGGGGAGATCAATGAGGGTGGAGTAGACATGGAGAAAATGGAATAAAAATCTGTGGTGACAGGAAGGACAGTGACAGGATTGTCAGGTCACATGACTATGGAGCGTTAGACCCTTCAATAAGCTCATGGGCACTGGCACTGTAGCACCAACCTGAGGTAAATTTGAGTGTGCCGGCACAGAGAAACTGGCGTCCTACCGTTGTCCTAAGGCAAGGCTTGTCTTCTATACTTACAGCCGAGGACACTGCAGAAGGCAGGGCAGATGCCTCGTCTCCCAAGGTGCCCGGGACTCCACCTGCCAGGCTGTCAGATTGTCCTGGACATTTCCGGACGACCTGAGCTCTTAGGACCACTAATGTGCAGTTTGCAGTAAGCCGTGTTAGAGGCACAGATGGGCACGTCTTTCCACAATGTCAGAATTGCTTAATGACGCCGAATTCACAAACTACACGAGTCCATTTGGCTGCAGTTTGCCAAGTAGTCTCAATTCCCCTCGATGGCTGGCTGTTGCCGAACGCGGTTCTTTTATTCCAGTTTTAATTACTAACGTGAACTCTCAGATCGCACATCACAGAGTTGCATGGTAATTAATCTATAAATATGAATATATGTAGGTCACAGAGTGGCTCCAAGAATTAAAGAGGCTGCAGCAGATTTGAGGCGCTCCAGGAGGCCTTCCTGGAGGTAACTGATACAGATGCAGAATCACTGTAATGTTTGGATGAGATAGTAGGGGATGGGGCTGGAGAAATGGCTCAGCAGTTAAGAGCAGAGGCTGCTCTCCCAGGGGACCCTGCTTCAGCTCCCAGCACCCACATGGTTGCTCACAATCATTTGTAACTCCAATCCCAGAGGATCTGATCCCTTCTTGTGCCTCTGGTGGACGCTACACACATGTAGTACACATACATACATGCAGACAAACATACAATAAAAATAGACTTTAAAAAAAAATGAGTAAAGATATTAAGGAATCCAGCTGGAGAGTCTGTGGTCACGACAGCAGAACAAGGCTACAGAGTCATAGGGTTGAGCTGAATCGCAGAGACCAAGTCCCAGGTCCTGATGGACAAAGGCATAGAAACTTAAGTGGCCACATCAGCAGTGAGGACCAAGCTGGGCTGAACTCCATGGACGGTCCTCAGATGACAATTTGACAAGTACCACTGCCTACCCTCTCTTGGTGTGTTCAGTAAGTTCTTGGTCTGTTTTTTTTTTCTTTCTGATACTCTTTTGATACTCCCATTTTGTAGCAGTTCTCTGAGCCAAACAGCCACCATCTTCGGGAGTTTGAGTGGGCCTGTGTACCAAAGATCATCACAGCATGAGTTCAAGAGTTCAAGCCCAGCCTTGGCTACACAATGAGTGTGAGGCTAATCTGGGTTATATGAGACCCTGTCTCAAAAACAAAACAAAACAAAAGCTCTGGGGAGATGGCTATGCAAGCGTGAAGTTTGGATCCCCAGAACCCATGTAAAAGTCAGGTGTACAGCCCATGCCTATAATCTCACTTCTGTGTGTAGAAACTGTGGACCTAGGGGCTTGTTGTCTAGTACATGTGGCTAATTAATAAGTTCCAAGTTCCATGAGAGACCCTGTGTCAAAAAATGAGATGTAGAGCTGGGCAGTAGTGGCTCAAGCCTTTAATCCCAGCACTGAGGAGGCAGAGACAGGTGGATCTCTGTGAGTTCAAAGTCAGTCTGGTCTACAGAACAAGTTCCAGGACAGCTAGAGCTGTTACACAGAGAAACCTTGTCTCGAAAAATCGAAAGAGAGAGAGAGAATAATGATGGGAAAACACCCCAGCTCTACATATGATTCCTACAAATGCGCAGACATGTGCACAAATGCCTACAACACACATGTGCACAGATGCCTACAATACACTCAGGTGCACAGATGTTCACAACACATATACAAGAAAATGATAAAACACACATACTCAGAACAAATACTAAAGTAAAGTGGACACTGTCTCTGTCACCCTATAAATGTCCATACCTTAGTTCACTCATATAGATTTATGTGCACATGTGTGTGCATTAATGGTTTCTTTTTTCTTTTCTTTTCTTTTTTTTTTTTTTGGTTTTTCGAGACAGGGTTTCTCTGTAGCTTTGGTGCCTGTCCCGGAACTAGCTCTTGCCCCTGGAGATCAATCTCTTCTTTGCAAACAGGGTCGCTCTATGAAACCCTGGCTGGTGTGGAAGACCAGGTTGGCCTTGAGTTTGAAGCAGTCCTCCTGCTTCTGTTTCTCAGCAGAGGGGAGAGGGGAGAGGGGAGAGGCACACCAGCTCTCCAGGCTTCTCGTGGTTTTCTTGACTAATTATCAATGTAGATAAAAATTATCTTATTCATCTTGATTTTTTTAAGACAGTTCCAACCTAAATTTTAAAAAATGGTTTTTGTTTGTTTGTTTGTTTTTAGCTGATGCATAGTAGCTGCCTTGCACACGTTCACAGAGTACAGAGCTGTTTTTCAGCACATGCATATCGGGCATAATGACCTGATTAGCATAACCAGTGAGCCCGTGACTGCAGTCAGTTGGTGCTGCTGCTTTTAGTCCTGAGGATGGAAGCCAGAGCCTCATCCAGGCTAGAGACATGATCTCCCACTGAACCCATTTATCATTTCTTTGTCAGCGTGGATTTTTAGGAAAAACTCACGAATTGGGTGCTGGAGAAATAACACAGAGGCTAACCTGCTCTCCCAGCGAACCCAGGCTCAGTTCCCAGGACCCAGGTTGAGTGGCTCACAGCTGTCTGTAATACCAGCTCCAAGGAGGAGCCCAGACGTCTGTGCACAGACCCACACAGACACTCACAAATGTATGTCTTTTTTTTTTTTTTTTAATCTTAGGTCGGTGTTCTTGGGCTGGAGAGATAGCTCAGTGGTCAAGAGTGCCAGTTGGTCTTGGAGAGCACCCAGCTTAGATCCCCAGCGTCTACACGAGGGTTCACAACCGTCTCTAACTCCAGCTCCAGGGAATTTTTGGGTCTTTCAGACACAAGGCACACACGTGGTTCACAGTCATACATGCAAGCAATGCAAGCAAAACTCTCATACATATAAAATAAAAATAAAATACATAAGTTGTTTTCTTTGCACCATTGATAAGATCATATATGAGTTTCCATTTTGACCTGTTGGGTGATGAATTGCATGAGTTGGTGGAATGGGTTAGTTTCCTTTTGTCTTTTAAGACAGGGTCTTGATATTTAGCCCAGGCTATCCCTGAACTTACTATGTAGCTCAGGCTGGCCCGGAACTTATGATCCTCCTAGTTCTGTCTGCTAATTTTGGGAAATTCGGGGATATGCCACTATATCTGGCTTTGGACTTTTAAATTTTGCATAAAATGGTTACTTTGGGAGCTGGAGCGACGGTTCAATAGAGAGCCTAGATTTGATTCCCAGCACCCACATGGTGGCTCACAACCATCCGTATAACTCTAGTTCCAGGGGATCCAGTGCCTTCTCCTGGTCTCTGGGGCACCAAATATGCATGGCGCACAGACATTCATGCAGGCAAAACACCCAACCACAAAATAATAAAATAGGCCAGGCGGCTGCAGCGCACACCTTTAATCCCAGTACTTGGGGGGGGGGGCAGAGACAGGTGGATCTCTGTGAGTTCGAGATCAGCCTGGTCTACAAACAGGTTCCAGGACAGCCAGGGCTACACAGAGAAACCCTGTCTCAAAATCTCCAAAATAATAACATATTTTTAAATTGTTATTTTGGAAAATATAATTACTCATAAAAAAACAGATATGAGCTGGAGAGGTGGGCCTGTGACTAAGAGCACTGATGACTCTTTCAGGTGACCCCGATTTGATGCCCAGCTCCCATACGGTGGCTCACAGTTGTCTAGATCCCCAGTTCCAGGGGATCCAATGCTCTCTTCCGACCTCCTGTGTGCACCAGGCATGCACATGGTGCACATATATAAATGCAAAGAAAATGCACATATACACAAAATATAGTTAAAAACCGATATAATAAGCTATTTCCAACCATTTATTCTAGAATGTGAACTAGAATGGAAGATTCTGTCAGGAAACAGGTAGAAGGTATATGTGGTGCTAAGGGAGGGACCGTGGGGTTGGGAGTCCGAGGTGAAGCTGAGCAATGGAGGCCACACAACAGAACGAGACAGAGGCAGACGGAAAAAGCCAAATCGTCTGCACTGCCTGAGAGCTTTCTCCCCGGGCCCCACCCTCTTCAACAGCGAGTCTTCCTGTAGAGCCAGGCTGGCCTCAGACTTGTGATCCTCCTACCTCAGCATCCCCCTTGCTGGGATTATAGACGTGTGGCAACATGTTGGGTGGGCAGCCTTCCTTTCTAAGTGAATTCAGTTAGCACTTGTGCCCTGTGTGTGAACCTGGATAGCGGAGGGCGATCCAGGAATGCCAGGGGGCACTGCCCGAAAGACAGTCTTGTATGACCTCGGCGGTGCTCAAACTTACTCTAGCTGAAGGTCACCTTGAGCATCGGATCCTCCTGCCCCCCCCCCCCCCCCCCAGTGCTGGCTTACAGGTGTACACCGCCGCCGTGCCTAGCTTAGGAGGTGCTGGGGGAGCAGACCCACACGCACACTGGGCAAGCACTCCGCTGCTCAGCTACAGCCCTGGCCCCCAGAGGCTAATTTTTTAATTCTGCCTGGTGATGACCCATGGTTAGGGTCATAGGGGGAACTTCTGAGCCTACACACTGAATGTCACCACCCAGACAAAGTGGCAGCATCCAGTTCATAGTCTTGAGGCTCTGGCGCGGGGAAAGGAAATCAAAGAGGCTTTCAAGTGACAGTCCTTGGGGGCAAACTCACAGCGACGAGCTGGTTCTGACCACATTCAGGTTAGGTCATGGCATTTCTCAGCCCTCAATGGGGTCCTTGTTGGTATTCTATAGTCTGTTTATGTTCATGTGAAGCTTGAAATAGAATTGCATGCTGGCATCTCGCTGTTTCATCTCTTGTGTATGTGGGGAGGGTGGGCGGTACTCACACAGAGCCGGGGAGGGGAGGGGTGAGCCTGTGCGTGTGCCTGGGGAGGCCGGGGAGGACGTTAGCTGGCGTTCTCTCTTGCGCTCCACCTTATTTATTAAGATGGTTTCTCACTGAGGCTGAAGCTTGCCACTTTGGCTAGACTGTCTGGCCACTGAGCCCCCGGGACGTCCTGCTTCTGCTCTCCATTGCTAGTGTTACTGGCATGCACGACCATGCTCAGCTTGCGTGCGTGCGTGCGCTTGCGTGTGCACGTGCGTGCGTGCGTGCGTGCTGAGGATTAGAGCTCAGTTCACCTTGCACTCACTGCACACACTCTTTCTCAGTGAGCCATCTCCCCAGCCCTTGTTTCAGCTTTCTTGTAGCGAGTTGGTTCTTACTACTTAATACAGTGATTTAAGGGCTTTGCCGAGGTTCTGCTGCGTGTTCATTGATGACTAGCAAGCTAGCAAGTTCTAGCTGACCATTCAGTCTGATCTCTCGTCTACCCATCTGTCTTCCAGTCTTACCATCCCTCTCCTGCCCACTGACCCGTGTGAAGGGGCCCCACAGCCGGCTGTACAGGCACAGCGTTACCTTCTGAGAATAGCCCCGTGAGCACCCATCTGGGTACCAAGTGTAGACCCAGCTTTACTGTCCTTGCACCGAATGTAACTTTCTGTCACTTCCAGGCTATGGGGTCTCTGAATCAGAGGCTTCGTCTTCCTGCTCTTCCTACACATCCCATGTGGGGAAAGCCTGTAGGACAGGGGGTACACAGACTGGGGACAGAGAACTGATGGGGATGGCCAGCCTTCAGAGATGGGTGCTGGGCTGCATGGGTTTTACCCCGGGTCTCTTTTCGGGGGAGGCTTCCTCCTCCGCTTTCTCTTGCACATAAAATCGCTTTCCAGTTTAAAAAAAAAAAAAAAAAGACAGGGGGTAGCATGAAAAGACCCACGGGCCCAGGGGGAAGGTGCAGGCTGGGGCTCCTATTTTACCACATTTTGTTTATTTTTTCTTTTTCTTGAGACAGGCTACGCTGTGTAGCCCTGGCTGGTCTGGAACCCATTATGTAGACCAGGCTAGCTTCGAATTCAGAGATCCACCTACCTCGGCCTCCTGAGAGCCAGGATTAATGGCATGTAACACCACACTGGCTATTTATGAAGGTATTTTTCTTCTCTTTCCATAGTTCTCTTTCCTTCATTCATTCCTTCTCTCTTCTTTCCTCCTCGCTTCCCTCCTCCATCCTTTCTTCCTCTATTTCTTTGTCTCTTTCTTTTACTCATGATGGATCTCATGGAACTCCGGCAAGTCTTGTACCCCTGATCCTCCTACCGCCACCTCCCAAGTGCTGGGATTACAGGCGTGTGCCACCATACTGACCTTTAGGGAGGGTTCTGAAAGATTAGGACCACAGTGGAAACAAGCTCTTACCCCGGGGCAGATGAAATACACTTCGTGTTGGCCCCTGTTCGGAGCATGCGGTGTCCTGAGCATGTGCCCAAATGTGGAAACATCCCAAGTGTCCATTAGCAGGAGGATGGGGAAATGGGGCATACCCATGCCCAGAGACTCAGTCATGAAACAGATGAAGATTGATCTGAAGCCTGTTTCCCCGTGGATGGACCTTGGAGACCCCTGCTGACTCAAAAGCTGTGCTGAATGACTCCATTTATAGGAAGTTTCTAGAATAGATAAATTCACAGAGAAAGTAGATTTGGGGTCAGCAGGTTAAGACGAGTTGAGCATTAGGGCTTGACTGAGCCGTAACTGAGCTTCACAGAGGGTATAGAACGTTTCTGAAAAGTGTTGATGGTTGCCTAACAGAGGCAATGTGCTTAAAATATTACTGAATTCTAGGTTGCAAAGGGTTAGTTAGGTTACGTTTATTTAATCACAATAAAAGATAGTTTAAAATCTACATACTAATAATAATACTATAGGTGTATCTCAAGATTTCTGGTATTGGTCCCAAATAGGGAAGCAAGGGAAATATGAAATTCCAAGGGTGGGGTGGGGGAAGGGCAGGACGGCAAATACAGCTGGAGAACCCAGGGGGCATCAGATCACCCAGGAAAGGTTCCAAGAAGGAAGACACACCCAGGATCAGATCTGTCTGTGGGAAAAAAAAATCTCTCATACAGGTGTGCACATCACAGAGCACTTGAGACAGAATCGAACAATACTCTAAGAGTCTGAGTATACAGGGACTCGGCTAGGCAAGGGGTCCTTAGCTCTAGGCTTCTTTACGAGCCATTAAGAAAAAGGAGGCCCACGTGACTCTGGATCTTGTGACCTGGTTAGTACAAGCATCACCTGCTGTAATGGGGTGGGTGCTCGTGGGTGCAGCTGGAGAAACAAGAGAAAGCCACGCGGCCCCGAGCGCAGCGATGAAGGTCATCTGTGTGAGCTCTGGACCTGCTGCCTGGCCACCTGTGTTCCCAGCGCTTTCTTCTCAGGGACTGTGCCCTAGTTAGCTGAATAGGGGGTGTTGCTCTCAATCTGGGAAAAGCTGAATCGCCTCACCGGTGTTCCCAATTGGCAAGCAGTAAAGACGTGAGCTCTGGAGGTTAGCTCCGTCTCCCGGTAGCTTTCCAGACCCCTGCTCCCCGGCTTCCCTGCTTCTCACTGAGCTGCTTCCGATTGGCTGTCCACTGTCCACCGCTCCCCTCCAGCCACAGCTGTCCGGCTGAACTTTGTGTCTTTCTCGCAAAAGCAGTGGCTGCTGTCGGCTTTCGACTTCAGGACTCCCAGCTGTGGCCAACGCTTTGAGCATCACTGGTAAGTCAGTCGCTCCATCTCGGTGGTGTGCTGGAGTCCCCAAGACTGTGCTCTGTGTCCTCTTGTGAGTAGGCTGAAGTCAGCTGGGGGTGTTTATGACATAGATGTCCATACACACCACAGACCAGAGCTAGTCCATGCTGGGTTTGGGGTTCTCCTGGATTCTGGCAAGAAAACACAGCTCCGACAGGCTAGGTAGGCAGGGCTTGGTTTCTTGTAGACAGTCCAAAGCTTTTAACAGTTACAGTTTGGAGAAATGTCTTGGCTCTGGAAGTCATTTTGTACCTGTGAAGCATCCTCTCCAACCTGGGGGCTCTGATCAAACGTCTGCTTCAGTAGCAGGACTTGTCATGTCCTCTCTGCCCCAGACCCCAAGGTTCAAATGTACGAAATGGGTCCTTCTGCCAAACCAGGCATATGAACAGCATCCAGGCACATGAAATACACACCAAGCAGGTTTCTGAAGTCTCTAGGGCTACCTTACCTCGTCCACAGTGCCAGGTTCGTCCTGGAAGGCTGGAGAAGTGTTACAGGCCAAAAGACCAGAATAATCAGTTTGGTCTTACTGTGTTTCAGCTGTCAGAACTTTGATACATTTAGGGCTATTTACAATATTTTTGTCATTCATTGGGTGTTTTTCATAAAAATGTCCTAAGATTGTGCTGGGAATTTCCAACTTTCACCCCCAGTTTTGGGTTGAGTTGTCGTCCTCTCTCCCATCATATGCTGACGTTCTAAACCGCCCAGTGCCACAGAAGGGATCTGCCTTAGTAAGCAGGGTCCTTGTAGATGCAGTAGATTTAGAATGAGACGTGCTGGAACGGGGCAAGTCCCTTACCAAAGCTGACTGGCCTTATAAGCAGGGAAAATTTGGTAACACTGTAACCATGAAGACAGGGCGGACATAAATCCCTCCATCTCAGCTTTAAACACTGGAACCCACTTTGCTAGGGTGAGTCTTCGCTCACAGCCTGCTAGCCTCTGGAGTATGCGCCTGCTAGCCATTTTAACCACCTAGTCTGAGCCTTTGGAGAAGTCTACCAAACTAATACACTCCGAAGAAATCCTAGCCTTCTGGTATCCTGCCACAATCTGCAGAAGTAAAATTGCCGTGGTTCTCTAAGGCCTCAGAAACCATTTTTGTGTGTAGGTATCTTTAAAAAATCACTTAAATGAACCAGGTGTGATGGCGCTTGTCTTTGATCCCAGCACGCAGAGGCAGAGGCAGGCAGATCTCTGAGCTCGAGGCCAGCCTGGTCTACATTGAGTTTCAGGACAGTCAGAGCTATATAGGGGGACAGCGGGGAAGGGGGTGGGTCACTTCAAGTATGGAAAAACTGAAATCTCACTGTGCTCAAGGAAATCAGAACTAGTCACAATAACCTAGAAACAAGACTGGGTGGATTGGCAGCATACCCCTGGGGTCTCGGCGCTTGGAAGACTGAGGCAAAGAGTGGTTCGAGACTAGCCTGGGGTATATAAAGAGATCCCATCTCAAAAGCCAGAAAAAAGGGCAGTGGTGGCGCATGCCTTTAATACCAGCACTCAGGAGGCACAGGCAGGCGAATCTCTGAGTTCGAGGTGAGCTTGGTCTACAGTGTGAGTTCCAGGGTTCCGGGACAACCAGGACTGTTATAAACCCTATCTCAGAAACAAACAAACAAAAAGGCCAGAAAAATTAAAGAAAGGAAATGCAAGGCACAATTTTGCGCCCCACTGCATAGTATTTCATTCCTGTTTATCTAGAGCTCTGCTGAACTGTGCGTTCATTGGATGTTTCTTTCATCTTGACATCATTTATCGTTTTCCGTTGTTTTTCCCTGGTGTCAGGACAATTTCTAACGTCGGAGGTGTTTTAGCTTTCGCTTGTGTACTCTGAGGGAAGTGGCTCCAGCTGTTCTACAGGTTTCCGTTTTATTTTGGTATTTTACTGAACAACCAGCGGGGGGCCCCCAAGGGTCTGAAGCCCCGCAGCCGCTCTCCGGCTGTCGTTACAGAAGTGCCCACTAGGGGTCAGCACAGGCTCGGCGTTGGCCTGAAGTATCCCACAATGCACCGAGCCTCCGCCCGTGCGGCAGAACCTCAAGCGGTGGGGCGGGGACTCCCTATCGGGGGCGCGGCCTGGACGTTTGGGCAGGGTCTAGTTCTGTGGGGCGTGGTCTACAGAATGGGGCGTGGCCTAGTTTAGGAGGTGGGACCTTGTTGCGGGGGGCGTGACCTAGCTGGTAAAGGCGTGGTCTGGGTGGCGGGGGACCGGTCGGCGGTCAGGTGTTGCGGGTATCTGTCCGCTCCCAGCGCTGTGGCGAGGTAGGGGCTCCGGAGGAAGTCCTGGAGCAGTGCGGGCGTGGCCGCGGGCTTTGCCCGGATCCCCCGCACTGCTTTTCCAAGGGTTCCGAGCGCGGACTAGAGGGCATCTGGAGCCTGGTCTGCGGTCTCGGCAGCTCCAGGCCGTCCCTCCCGTGGGAATGGATGCAACTTCGGGTGCAGGCGACTGGTGGGAAGTTGGAATCGTGGATTCGCTAGCACGCACTACAGGCTAGGGTGAGTGGCAGCCGCCACACGCGGGCCATCCTCTCAGGAGACGCTGTCCCTTGGGCTGAGCTGGTGGGGTCCTGGTGTCCCGGCAGTCCTAGATGCTACCCAGGACGGCCCCGGGGTCTCTTTGATGCCACACACAGCTTCTTAGTTTTCAAGTTCGTAATTAGCACTATGCAAAAAAGTAAGGTTCGGTATCTAGGAAACACTGAAATGCCTGGAGGTTTGGGCTTGAGGGTGTCTTCCCCCATCAGCCTGTTTCTGCTTCATTAGGAGTTCAGTCCTTTCAGTCTCAACTTCCTGTTACCCGGTTTCCTTGGCAATCATGTCACAACCTGGAGGCTTCAGGTGGCAAAGCCGAGTGGAGTGACTCTGCCCACTTTTCAATGCCCGGCAAAGTTTTGTTCACGGATCTCCACCCCCAATAGAAAATAAATCATAATTTAGTTTTTTCTTTTTAGATTTATTTTATGTGTATGAGTGTTTTGCCTGCGAGGGTGTATGTACACTGCATGTGTGCCTGGAGGCCAGAAGAAGAAATCGGTTCCTGAGAACCCGAGTTATGGATGACGTGAGCCATCACGTGTGTGCTGGGGACAGAACCCTGCCTCTGTGAGATTAACACATGTTCTTAACCACCGAGTCATCTCTCCAGCTCCATAAACTGTATTTTAAAGGCATGTTTCATCCTATGTTATAGCCACTGCCATAAGCCAATTGATTTGCTTTTACTTGATCTCTAAGCGATTTCTCTTACTGCTTAGCAATGTTTATAATTAGGAAGACTACAGCACAAAGATAGCCCAGGTGAACACAGTCTTAATTAGCAAGTGAGCTGCTGGGCGGGGCAGTGGATGGGGAATCAGGCAAGCTTGTTCTCAGACATTTCTGCCGCCAGGTTGAAGAGTGAAAACTGTCTTCACTGTGTCTTCCAAACCTAAAATGCAAATAATGAACACCTGTTCCTTTTTTTAGTAGACCTCTTGGCTTGATCATCGAAATAAGAAAATTCTGTTTAAAAAATTATTTTTTTTTTTTTTTTTTTTTTTGAGACTGGGTCTCTATGTAGTCTTGGCTGTCCAGGAACTTACTAGGTAGACCAGGCTGGCCTCGAACACACAGAGATCAACCTGCCTCTGCCTCCCAAGTGCTGGGATTAAAGGTGTGTATGTGTCCATGCCCAACTAATAAAATCCTTCCTTCCTTCCTTCCTTCCTTCCTTCCTTCCTTCCTTCCTTCCTTCCTTCCTTCCTTCCTTCCTTCCTGACAAATACACGCTGTCTGGGTTGGTTTGCCTCCTAGATCAGTTTCAGAATCCGGAGTTTAAATTATCTCTGCATTTCCAATCCAGGCACGTTGACAGAATGTCTCCCGGAAAGAATCTGTCTCTGAATAACTTGGGTGGTGCTGTCGTTACAGAACAGGCCCGTCTCCACGTGATGAGGTCATTCAGGATAATCATTAAGACAAGTTTCTGCTTAACAAAGATAGAAAAGCCAAACTGATTAGTCACCTCCTTTCCTTGAGTAGAAGTAATTCTTCCTTCCTTCCTTCCTTCCTTCCTTCCTTCCTTCCTTCCTTCCTTCCTTCCTTCCTTCCTTTCTTTCTTTTTCGAGACAGGGTTTCTCTGTAGCTTTGGAGCCTGCCCTCAAACTCAATTTTGTAGATCAGGCTGGCCTCGAACTCACAGAGATCCGCCTGCCTCTGCCTCCCGAGTGCTGGTATTAAGAGCTTGCTCCACCTCTGCCTGGCAAGAAAATTCTTTTAAACTGTTAACCGAATTACTTCTACTCAAGGAAAGGAGGTGACTAATCAGTTTGGCTTTTCTATCTTTGTTAAGCAGAAACTTGTCTTAATGATTATCCTGAATGACCTCATCACGTGGAGACGGGCCTGTTCTGTAACGACAGCACCACCCAAGTTATTCAGAGACAGATTCTATCCGGGAGACATTCTGTCAACGTGCCTGGATTGGAAATGCAGAGATAATTTAAACTCCGGATTCTGAAACTGATCTAGGAGGCAAACCAACCCAGACAGCGTGTATTTGTCAGGATGGGTGGTGTGGCAGTACAGCACGTGCTTGCTGAGGTGACAGACGGCACGGCACTACCGTGCCACTCGTGATGGCCAGGGCTTTATGTCTAGTCTGTCAGTCATGAGGAAAAGTCTTCGGGAGAAGCCAGCACTTGAAATGAGTACTAAGGATGTCTGGGAAGAGGGGGTCAAGAAATAACAAAATCACAGAAAGCAAGAAGAAAAATGTACAAACCGAGAGAGATGGATATGTTAGATATTATACTAAGTGACACAAGCCAGTCCCACAGGGTAAATAATGGAAGGCCCTATTTGAACACAGTCCCTAAAGGAAGGAGACTGATAGAAACAGAAGACAGAACGGTGGTTGCCGGGAGCTGTGGGAAGACACAGAGTTAGTGTCAAATGGAGAGGATAAAGTCCTAGAAAAGTATGTTGATGGTTCCACAACAAAGTGAACATAATCAAAAGCCACAGAACTGCATAAAAATTGTTTAATCCCAGGACTGGGGGATGGCTCAGTGGATAAGCATGAAGACCCAAGTTCAAATCCCCAACATCCCTTGAAAGAGTTATGTATGTGGTTACATGCATGTCTGTAACCCCAGGGCTCAGGGTGGAGATAGGGCAGACACGGGACTTCTGGGGCTTGCTGGCTAGCAGCCTAGCTCTGGGTTCAGTGAGAGCAACTATGCCTTGAGGAAAGTGGTAGAGAGGGATGCCCAGCATCCTCCTCTGGCCTCATAGTTTACCACACTTACCGCGTACTCCTCTGAGCACATATTCACCATACACACACAGGGTGAATCCCCTTTTTACTGTTTCCTATCAACATGAAGAATCTCCACCAGGTGGTGGCAGTGGCACACTCCTTTAATCCCAGCACTGGAGGCAGGCAGTTCTCTGTGAGTTCGAGGCCAGCCTGATCTACAGAGCATGTTCGAGGACAGGCTCCAAAGCTACACAGAGAAACCCTGTCTCGAAAAACAAAAAAAAAAAAAAAAAAAAAAAATTCCTCCCACAAACCTCTGCTCACCAAGCCCAGAAACAACCAAGTAGCCCTGCATGCCTTGAATCCCAGCGCTGGGAAAACAGAATGAGTGCATGTCTGTGAGTTCAAGGCTAGTCTGATCTTCACAGTGAGTTACAGCCCAGCCAAAAGCTACTTAGTAAAACCCTATTTTTTTAAAGCAATGCTAATGCAACACATTGTATATGTTTGTATATCTTACTGTATAGAGGAAGAAATCTCATTGGCCATCCTTTGTGGTCAGATTGCCAATGTCTGGAGCTTGTGACAGACACATTTGTGACCAGGAAGACAGAAAGTGCAACTCCCCTGCTAAAAGGTAAAAGGTATTTTACAGAACCCAGCCCAAGAAAAGAATGCTGGGCACACACAGCAGGCTTGCCTAACACCCTTTAACACACCCTTTAACACTTTAACACACCCTCAAGAGGGAAACCCAAAGTTTCCCAGTGATTGGCCCAGGGCCACTGCACAAGTCCAGGCTGACTGAGAATGGGAATACAAAACCCATCCTCTAAACCCAGATTATGGCTTGATACCCACAGGGACTCAGCTGATGAAGATGCCCTGTCCATCCGAGGAGGAAGCAAACCATGACTTTCATTTCTGTCAGCCCCGCGGCAGCATATTATAAAAAAGTATAGTTACGGGGCTGGAGAGATGGCTCAGAGGTTAAGAGCACTGATTGTTCTTCCAAAGGCCCTGAGTTCAATCCCTAGCAACCATACGGTGGCTCACAACCATCTATAATGGGGTCTTCTAGCCTGCAGACATACATGGAAGGAATGCTGTATACATAATAAATTTTTTTAAAAAAAGTATAGTTACTAAGGAGATTTGGGTGCTTAAGAAGTGGGTATGTCAGGCTGCCGGTTCCATTAGGTTTCAAGGTGGTAAAATGAAGCCAGGAGTGGTGATATAATCCTGGCACTTGGGAGACAAAAATAGAAAATCAAGGAGACAAGTAGACAAAAGTAGAGTTCAAGGCCAGGGTCAGCTATAAAATGAGCTCAAGGTCAGCCTGAGGTACACGACAGACCCTGTCCTAAAACAACAACACATGAAAAACACAAGGCAAGGAAAAGGTCGTACATCTGTATCAAACATGTGAAGCTGGAGAGACGGTTCTGTGATTAAGAACATGTACTGAATTGAGGCTTTGTGTGCACGCCTTTAATTCCTGCACTTGGGAGGCAGAGGCAGGAGGATAGCTGTGATTTTGAGGCTAGCCTGGGCTACATACATAGTGAGCTCCAGGACAGCCAGGGCTGCGCATAAAGAGGCAGAAACAGGAGGATCTCTGAGTTTGAGGCCAGCCTGGTCTACATAGCGAGCTCCAGGACAGCCAGGAATGCATTAGAGAGACCCTGTCTCAAAAAAGAAAAGAAAAAAAGTTTTTCTTTGCGTATGCTCTGCCACTTCTGGTACCCGTTGGCTGTGCTTTGGAAGTGGTTTGAGTATTTGGAAGTGGCCCGTGGGGGTGGTGGAGGTGAGCTGAGGAAGACAGCCTAAGGTCATCTATCACACTCTTCTCTGAGGAGGGATTCCTGGGCTGCGGACAGTTTTCAAGTCAAGTCCTGTGATTCAGGTGCTGTGGCTATTTCAGGATGGGTGGACCAACGCAGGCATCTTTTGAAAAGTGCGGGCGGCTGTGGCTGTTACATGTCTCCACTGTGGTGTCCCACATGAGCTCCCATCTCAGCCGAACCTTTGGGTCCTCATACGGAAGGGCCTTATCTGGCATCACTTGGTGTTTCCTTGGGCCAAGCATAGGTCTGCTCTTAAGAGAACTGTGACCTTATTTTATAGGCACAGATGGAGGGTGTGTGTGTGTTTGTGTGTGTGTGTACAGATGCCACACAACCTTGGGTATCATTTCTCAAGAGCCACCCACCTTGTTTTTGAGATAGGGTTTCTCGCTAGGCTGGGGTTCTCCTTATTTCGCTAGCCTGGTTGACCAATGCACCCCAAGGAATGCTGGGAGTACATGTACTTGCCACCACCCCTGGCTTTTTATGGGGTTTGGGGGTCCTTATGCTTGCAAGGCAAGCACCTTACTGACTGAGCCATTCTAGAACCCCGCCCCCTCTCTTTTAAACTCTAGCTTTTCTTTCTTTCCTTCTTTGCCAGGCTGGCCTCTGGCCCAGGCTGTCCTCATACAACAATCTTCTGTCATCAGCTTGGTGACATGAGCCACCGTCAACAGGCAATCTGCTGTCTGTTACCACCCACTCTGTCACCTGGTTTTTGATGCCTTCCAGTGTCTGTCTTCCATCAGCTTGGCAGTTTACTAGATAGAAAGCTAAGAGCTGTGTCGACAAACCTAAAATTCCCTCTTTCAGATCATTAAGAGATTCAAACCTGGACTTCTGGGTGCTGCCTTTCTGTCATCCAGATCTTGGTAAAACTGGAATGGTTTCTGGTACCTAAGGGATGCTCAAGGCGCACAGCCGTTTTCCAGCTGGTTCTTTCTCATCCTGTTCTCCACAACATCTATCTATCTATCTATCTATCTATCTATCTATCTATCTATCTATCTATCTATCTATCTTTCTTTCTTTCTTTCTTTCTTTCTTTCTTTCCTTTCTTTCTTCCTTTCTCCTTCCTTCCTTCCTTCCTTCCTTCCTTCCTTCCTTCCTTCCTTCCTTCCTTCCTTCCTTTCTTTTTTGGTTTTTGTTTGTTTCTTTTTTTCGAGACAGGGTTTCTCTGTGTAACAGTCCTGACTGTCCTGGACCTCACTTTATAGACCAAACTGGCCTCGAACTCACTGAGATCTGCCAGTCTCTGCAGTGCTGGGACTAAAGGCGTGTGCCACTACCACCTGGCTACAAGGATTTTTCAAATGGCCTTCCAAGCTCCTCCCATTCTCAGCAAAGGCCTTAAGGTGGCTTTAGAGATTAAGATAAAGTCGAGGCAGCCATGTAACACCTTGATTAACTTTACATTCCCTGTTCTTTTTCTGTCTCTTGGTGTTCCCAGCCCTTGAATTTGAGCCAGGCTTCCCCCCCCTTCTCTGAAAGTAGGATTTTGCTCTATAGATTTAATCCTCTTGCCTTGGTTTCCCAAATGATGGGATTACAGATGTTGCTACCAGATAGGGCCAGCCTTAAACTCAGGGGCTCAGCCTGTGTTCTAGCCTTGTCCTCCACCTCCACATCTGTCTCGTTAGCCTCCATCCCCACTCCCATCTCACCGTCAAACCCCAACTTTCCCAGCACCCTCTTCTCCACGCACCAGCTTTTTGCTTTAGACTTGCCTCTGTTCCCTGACTCTCTTTTCCCTTCCTCCTGCTCGGTTCCCATCATGTCACTGAAACTGTCTTCACAAAAGTCACCAGCTGTGTCCCACCGCTCACCCCACAGTTGAGCATGACTCCATCACTCCGGTGTCAGAGGCTGTTCGCCCAGGCTCCTCTGCACACACCAAGCTCTCTTGCTTTGTTCCTTGGCCTCGTGCTGTGTTTGTCCTTGGGCCTGGCTGCTTCCCTGGGCTCCCCACTCTGGCTGTGCCCACCCTCCTGGAACTCTTTAGTTCTAACCAACAGAGTGAACTAAATAACTGGCCACTCAAATGACCGGACTCTGAATCCCCAGCCAAGGAAATGCGATGGTATCTGGCCCCCTAAATCCAGAGGTGGATCCAGGCCAGCGGCATTAGCACACAGCCTTGGCCTGCCTCTGGGTGTTCCCCCTGTGTTCCCTGGGAAGGTAGCACTGCTCCCAGTGGCCCCACATTTCTCTTCAGACCTCAGAAACCCAAGGCGTGGCCCTGGCTTGACTTCCCATGCTGGAAGTCTGAGTTTCTCCTTTGCCATTTCCTCACAGCTGTTTGCGGACCCTGCTCAGGCCTGCTCCTCCATCTCCCGCCATGTCTCCTCCTGGTGGTTCCCACCCAGTCTGGACACCTAGCCTGACGAAGCTTCACAACATGGTCAGGAGCATTTTTGGAAAATGCTACCAAAGCCTACCCTTCCCATAAGCAAATCCCCATTATGGAAGATGGCTTCCCTCTTGTCCCAAATGGCCTGGTCTGATGGATGCTGCTTGCTCCTCAAGCTCCCCCTTTCCTCCCTCTCAGTCCCTTCAGCTCTTACCTGTAGATGCCAGGCCGGGCGACTCTCAGTTCTTCCTTCATAGTGCCCCGTCCCGCATATGCTACTGACAGACTGCTGCTGGTCCTTTGAACTCTGAGGTCAGAGGCAGCTTCCCCCAAGAGAGCCTCTGTGCTGTGTTGTGTACACATGCTTCCTCTTGGGGGACTCTGCTTCTGGCTAGGCCTGGTGGTGCAGGCCTGTCAACCCAACTGCTCCAGAGGCTGAGGCAGGAGGATTGCAATTTCAAGGTCTGTCATCCTGGAAAACCATGAGGCCTTGTCTTAAATTATGAAAAGAAGCTGGGCGCGGTGGTGGTGGCACACGTCCTTTAATTCCAGCACTTGGGAGGCAGAGGCAGGCGGATCTCTATGAATTTGAGGCCAGCCTGGTCTACAGAGCAAAAAAATTAAATTAAATTAAAAAGTAAAAACAGCTGGGTTCATGTGGTCATGTGTCTAAGTGGTAGATTACTTTCCTGGTATGTATGAGGACTTAAGTTCAATCTGAAATCTATGTCTCTCTCTCTTTGTCTGTCTCTTTCTGTCTCTCTCTCACACGCACACACACAGAATATTAGTTAAATTCGGTTGCTGTGGCGGAACACATGACCAAGGCAACTTACAGGAGAGTTTATTTGGGCTTCAAGTTCCAGAGGGACACGACGACGGGGAAGCGTGGCAGCAAGCAGCAGTCATGGCGGTGGGAGCAGGGAGCCAAGAACTTAAATCTTCAAATGCAAGCACAAAGCAGGGAGAATGAACTGCAGTGAATGAAACCAAGTGGCTTGAGGCTTTTTTTAATCTCTAAGCCCTCCCCCGGTGACATACTTCCTGCGCCAAGGTAGAACCTCCGAAACCTTTCCAAGTAGTGCTACCATCTGGAGACCAAATGTTCAAATGCTGGAGAGACAATGAGACATTTCTCATTCACACACACACACACACACACACACACACACACACACACACACACACACACGGGTAGGGAAGAAACAGGGAAGAGAAAGGGAAAGAAAAAGGGAGGGGGAGGGAGAACTGTTTTTTCATCTTGGTACTCAACACTCCGTATTAGCTTGTTAAATCATGCCTCAATCGACTTAAAGGGCTATGAAGGGTTAGACCTAGGCGCCCTATGCCTCCTCCCCACCCCCTTCCCTTGTTGAGCCTTGCTTTCTTGTCATTGTCCTTATATGTAATATCATTCTAGCTCCTTGACATGCTGTGTTGTAGGAGCAATGAAGGAAAGAAACTGGAGAGTTCCTCAATGGATACAGAAAACACTTCATTATCTCCGCAGGAACGGAAGGGAGAACACATAAGTGGCGGCTCAGCTTGAGGGGTCTTCAGCCAAGAGGCAAGGCGGGGAAGCTGCTTCCGCAGTCTGTAGAGACGAGACGAGGTCCCCTAGGGCGAGAGGAGAAGTCTCGCAGCAGCGAGAGCTCACAGTGTGGGAGCGGGAAGATGGTCGGGGGCATCCCTTCACACTGGCCATGTTCCCCGGGAAGTGAAGCCAACAGTTGGCACCTCCGGTATACATCCCAGTGTCACTTCATCTCCATTCCCTGACTGTGAGGTTCGGGACAAACATCACTGCCTCTCTGTCCTTCCTCTGTGGCTCTGCACTAGCGAGCTGATAACGCCTTTCCAGGACAGACCTCAGGTATGCAGAAGAGCAGAAAGAATGATGTCATGTACACACCGCTTAGCTGGTTGGGTGGGTTTTTCGTTTGTTTTTAGTGCTGGGGTGCACTAAGTATACAGTCTGCAGCTTCACCTGAGCTACACCAAGCATGCTCACCCTCCCAACTCATACCACTCCTTTCCCTCCCCCTCTTTTAAACTACAGACATACTCTATGTAGTTCTGGCTGTCCTGGAACTCACTGTGTAGACCTGGCTGGCCTCAAACTGATATCTGCCCATCTCTGCCTCTGCCGTGCTGGGATTAAAGGTGTGCGCTCTCATGCCTGGCTCCCGTTTTTTCTTTTTGAGATAGGATCTTGTTATGGAGCTCAGGCTGGTCTTGAACTTGTTCCAAAGCACAGACTGATCTTCAGCTCTAAGGACCGATGGTGTAGGTGTACACACTCACACCTGATACCACTTAGCTTACACACACCTTTGCATCTTGCCTGTTTTATTTAGATCCCATCAGATAAGAGCTGACAGCCCTGTGTACCTCTCCCCTTTTGTCCTTGTCCCTCCCTCCCTCCTAGAAGCCGCCACTATCCTGAAGGAGGTGTGTGTCCTTACAGTGCATGCTGTCTGTCATTCATACACAGGTGTGAATGGGAAATCAGCATGCTCTCGTACCCTTACCTTTTAGATGTCGAAGGTGTTTGTTCATCTAGGACTCTAGTCGTTTAGTGCATGCTGACAGGGTAGTGTTTCTTTCAGAACAATGTGGCAGCGATGGGGTACAGTGCCGTGCTTGGTAAGGATCCAGAGATTGATCTAAGGGGGCTTCAGAGGGAATAAAAGACAGACACTTGGGCACAGAAAAAAAGCTGGGATAGGATGGTGTGGGTTCTCATATGGAAAACTGCAACACCCCAGCAGCTCGCTGTGTTTATTATATGCAGTTGAACAAGGAGGCAGGCTTAGCTAACCTCTGTAGGAGCAGGCTTGGGACTGTAAACATGGAGGGGGAGAAAGCTATGGTAACTGTCGTCTGCAGATGCTGTAGCTGTTGCCTTGAACCTGAAGAAAACTTTGCTATCCCTCTGAGCCTTACTCGGGAAAGGCTTTGCCAAAGCCATGGGGCTGAGGCACTGGGGTCTTTGACATGGCTATGCCCATGCCAACAATACACATTCATTCTCTCAGGGCGACACCACCGTTTGGTTTTGTGTGTTTTTTGAGACAGGATTTCTCTGTGTAGCCCTAGCTGTCCTGGAACTCACAATGTGTAGACCAGGCTAGCCTTGAATTCACAAAGATCCTCTTGCCTCTGCCTCCCAAGAGCTGGAATTAAAGACATGCACCACCACCTCCCAGCTAGGACTTGTCTCCTGATAGGGTCATAATTTGATGAACTATTGGGAAGTGATAAATTTAGTAGGTGCTGGCTGTACCCACTTCCAAAAGAGAATGACTCTCGACCTCTGTGTCAGGTAACAGTTCTACGCTACAGCGTGGCTTTGCACAGAGAGCAGGGGCCTGTTGTGTGCTCCGATTTTAGAGGTTTAAAGAGAACAAACAAACAAAAAAACCCTAACAGCTCTTTGGGAGCCAAAGAACATTAGGGCTGAGTTGGTTTTCTTTTCTTTCTTTTTTTTTTAATTTTCTTTATTAATATTTATTGAGCTCTACATTTTTCTCTGTTCCCCTCCCTGCCTCTCCCCTCCCCCCTTAAACCCTCCTACAAGGTCCCCATGCTCCCAATTTACTCAGAAGATCTTGTCTTTTTCTACTTCCCATGTAGATTATATCTATGTAAGTCTCTCTTAGTGTCCTCATTGTTGTCTAAGTTCTCTGAGAATGTGGTTTGTAGACTGGCTTTCTTTGCTTTATGTTTAAAAACCACCTATGAGTGAGTACATGTGATAATTGTCTTTCTGTGTCTGGGTTACCTCACTCAAAATAATGTTTCCTAGCTCCATCCTGAGTTGGTTTCCTAACCTCCTCTGTCATCCTGAATTTGTTTATTGGCTTTGGCAGGTTAGTACAGACTTCTGATATCAGCATTGACACAATTGTTGGAAAGTTTGGACTTTGGAACGTTTTCAGTTTAGGGATGTTTAATGTGTGAAAATACTCGTTAATATGAAAAGCTCAAAATATGAAGCACTCAGAACTACAAAGAGATACCATGTTGAAAATAACCTTTATAAGTCTATAAGGTAAATATTATGTCTTAGTTTAAAAAGAAAGGGGATTGACTAATTTTCTGTAATTATCCAGAGATAAGTGGTGGAGCATGTTTTACTAATTTTGAAATAGCATTTTTTGTATGTGTATGTGCATGATCACATGTGTGTAAATATGTGTACAGGTGTGTGTGTGTGTGCACGTGTGTATTTGTGTTGGTGGAGACTCAAAGTTCAGAATTTTTCCTGATCAAGCTCTTCTTTCTTTCTTTCTTTCTTTCTTTCTTTCTTTCTTTCTTTCTTCCTTCCTTCCTTCCTTCCTTCCTTCCTTCCTTCCTTCCTTCCTTCCTTCCTTCCTTTCTTTCTTTTTTTTTTTTTGAGACTGGGTTTCTCTGTGGCTTTGGAGCCTGTCCTGGAAACTAGCTCTTGTAGACCAGGCTGGTCTCGAACTCTCAGAGATCCACCTGCTTCTGCCTCCGCCACCACTGCCCAAGCAGTGAGACAAGGCCTCGTGCTAAACCTAGTCATTGCCAATGTTTTTCAGTCTGTATAGTTAGCCAGCTTGCCCTGTGGATCCTCTGTCTTCACCTCCAGTGTGCCACCATACCCACATGGCTCTTGGCAGGGGTGCTGTGAGTTCAAATTCTGCTCTTCGCACTTGCACGACAACACTTTCCCCACTGGGCTGTCTCTCCAGCCTCCGTGGTTTTTTGTGTGGTCCTAGACAACGACTCCAGGGTCCTTTGTACTTTCAGGCAAGCACTGTATCACCAAACTCCACCCCCAGCTCTAAATCGTTCCTTTTCAATATCTACCTGGTTAACAAGGGCTGGGGTATCCTATTTCCCAGCTCCAGTGTCTAGAGAATGATCCAGCCTGGTCTTGAGGGAGCCTAAACCAGGAGAGCAGTGGACCAGGAGTTTGGGGCTGGTTGGAGGTTGGTTATTGATGCAGAAACAATAATAGGAGCTAGCTGCTGGTCACGTGGGTAGGAAAGAGCAGGTGGCGCCTGGATGAGTCAGGACACAGAAACCGTTCTGTCTTTTTATACAAGAACTCTATTCACTTGAGAGAAGCACCTGCCATTAAAGGTACCTCTCTCTGAGGCCTTCTGTATGCTGACATTTTAAGTTACCATCTGTGAGCGATTGGGAGGCTGGTGACATGTAATGGGGGGGAGGGGCTTGCTAAAGTGTGGGGGGCGGTTCTGTTACAGTAGAGGTTAGTCTCCCTCACAATGGAAGGGAAGTGCTGAGGATCAAACCCAAGGCTTCAAACTTGTAGGCAAGATTGCTGCCAACTGAACGACACCCTGAACCCCAAACCTGAGCTTCTTTTCTTTATCTTTCTCTTTATTTCTTTCTTCCTTCCTTTCTTTCTTTCTTTCTTTCTTTCTTTCTTTTCTTTTCTTTTCTTTTCTTTTCTTTTTTCTTTCTTTGAGACAAGGTTCCTCTATGCAGCCACGGCTATGCTGGAGCTCACGATGAAGACCAGGCTGACCTCCAGCTCACAGAGATCCATTTACCTCTGCCTCCTGAGTGCTGGGATTAAAGGCGTGTGCCACCCCACACAGCCTCCTTCATCTTTAAAGGCTTCAGGCTACAGAAGAATCTTGGCATGGCTTTGTCTTTAATGCTTGCGTTTTTTTTGTTGTTTTCTTGCCTTACCCTGTACTTTTTTGGTTTGTTAAGAATGATCTATACTTATAAAAGCAATTGGAGAGCACATCAAAGAAATCCCAGAAAAGCAGCCCCCACCCATTACTCTGCGACCAGGAGCCAGCAGCGTTGGCGTGGGGCACACGTCCGTGGTATCTGTGAGGAGTGTTCTAAGCTTGGCCTGGCTGGCGGCCATGTATCCATCCCAGTCTCTCTGACCTCCCAGGCTTCGGTCCTCTGCTAATGGCAATCACTTAATCGACCTTCCCTGCCTCACCTGTCCTACATGATAAGCATTCAAGCTGGCAGGGGTGGGGGATGGATTCTGGTAACTGGTGAAGAGAGCCGATCACAAGCTTTGGGGTTCGGGGGTGAGGGTGGGGGTCGTTTCAGGAGCTCTGCAGCCTGACCGAGACAGAGGTACCTGTAAGGGAGCCTGGCAGCTGGGCAGGTGCGGTACAGGGGCTTGATTGATACAGAAGCAGCGTCCTTGCCATTCTCGTATCCCTCCCTGACCGTTCATGGAGCCCACACTTGGCATGGGCACTCCAGCGCAGCCCGTGCCCCTTCTGGGCACGCAGACCATAGTAGGGGATGGCTTCTTTCCCTGTTCTGAATGAGAATGCTTCTGCACTCCATACAGCGGGGCGTCTTTCTTTCCGCTGTCCACTCTGTTTCTACCCTCAGTCTGAGCTGGTTTTCTGTGCTAATAACCCTATACCACAGACTGGGTGAGTCTGTTTTGGCTACAATTCTGCTCTAAGGTCAAGGAGCCACATCTGTTGTGCAGAATCCTCATCTGGTACAGCTGCAGCCCACAAGCTAGAGACAGAGGCATGGCAGAGACCAAGCCATGCTGACCTTTATGAAAGACTTTCTTTCTTTAAAAAAAAAAAGGAAAAAAAGATTTATTTCTATTATTTTAAATTATGTGTATATGCGTAGGTGTGTGCCTGTGTATATGCATATGATGCCCGAGTCATCAGATCCCCCTGTTACTGGAGTTAACAGGCTGTTCTGCACTATCTGACATAGATGCTGAATTCTGGAACTCAGCTTGGGTCCTCTTCAAGAGCAGTAATTGTTTTTAAGCACCGAGCCATTCCTCCAATCCCACAGACCCGCTTTCAAGATAGCGTATTAACCCATTAATATGGAGAGTTTATTAATCCATTCGTGAGGGCAGAGCTGTGATCATCTAGTGCTGCCTTGTGTAGCTCCTGATGGATATTGGATTTCAGCTTGAGTTTCAGAGAGGGTAAACCATGTTCAAATCATAGGACCCTCTTTCAACCCTCTCCAGTAGCCAGTGCACTCATATAGCTTATAAATATTAAACATATGCAAATAGTTCATGTTCTTGGTTTTCCCTCCTTGAAAATAAATAAAGCATTATATATATGTATGTATATGTATATATATATATTTTTTTTTCTGCACTTTGCTGGGCCTTTTTGGTCGCATATGAGATCTTGGAGACTTTGAAAATACCTGCACAGCTTCCTCACGCATATTTGTACTGTCTGAGTCTTATGTTGTATGTGTGTAACATGATGTAGTTAGCCAGTCCTTCCTCCCAGTGAGAAGCATTTGAATTCTTCCTGTCTTTCATTATTCTGAGCAATACTACAATGACTCGATTTAGATCTGTGCTATTTCTTAAGTATTATAGCTGAAGGATAAATTCCCTGGAGTCAAGTTAGGGGTCAAAGGTGATTCTCTGTCCCTCTCCCTCTCTCTTTTTTCCTAGAAGAATTCCTTTTTAAAAAAAAAAAAAACTTTTTATTCATTTTACATACTAACCACAGTTCCCCCTCCGTCCCTTCCTCCCTCTCCTCCTCAATTGCCCCCAACCCACCCCATCTACTCCTGATCCCCTAGACCAGGTTCCTCTCACAGGGGGGCATCTGGATCTGCACTTCATTAGGACCAGAGTGTTGGCTTCTCACAGGCGGCCCTAGGTTCTCGTCAGTTGTTTTCATTCAGCTATTGTCCTCCCAATTAGAGGGCAGATGTGTGAAAAATAAGGCCCAAGATATAGATCTTCCTGCCCTTGAATTTTCTGCATTCATAAATTATAAGGCCGCACCCTGGGAGCACAATAAATATTTTCCTTTTTCCAGTGTAATTGGGAGATCAGCCAACCACGCTTGGAGGAGTGGAGTCTCACACTTGGGGAGAGTTAAGCAGAGCTTCTCTCTCTCTCTCTCTCTTTAGAGAAAGATATTTTGAATTTTTGCCCCAAGCCCAGCGGTCACGGAGTGACTCCTGAGATCAGACCCTTGACTCAGGCCTACAGCCGGTCTGTTTATTGGCTTGTCAGCTTCTGTCCTGGAGCCTCAGCCTGTCCCATGGCTCATTTCCCTCAGCCTGCGCCAGCACCTGCCTCAGCGTCAGCAGCAGAACAAAAGAGGTTTTGAAGCTCTTTTCGTCTGTGCTGTGTATGTAAACATTACATCACTTCAGGTTACTTCGCCTGTATCCCAGTAGCAAAATGCTCTCGTTGTTGCCTTGCTGTCTGGGTTTCCGTGGCGTTTCATCTCCTCACGGTTCTGCTGCTACGGAGGAATACAGCAGGCTTTACCCTGGTTTGTAAAACTGGATGCCCTTGCATGCCAACCATCAACACTGAAAGTGTAAGTGGGAATTGCAAGGGATATATCTTACAAATGCTGTCAATATGGCTTCTAGGAAATAAGGTTTGTTGGATATACAGACACATATAGAGGCATGTTGATGCCTTGTATGAATGTACACACAATATGTTTATTTCCTCAGTTAAAATGTAGATGATTTTTAATGTAGTAAAACATGCACAGCATAACATTTTACCCTTGTAAGTGTATGGCCCAGCCTGGAGATGGAGCTCAGTTAGAATGCTTTCAAAGCATGCCCCGTCCTAGCACCACATAAAAGAAGAGTAGAACAAGAAGTTTGTTTGTTGTTGCTTTTGTTTTTGTCTTTTTTTTTTTATTTTCTTAAATTGTTTTGATTTGATTTTTCAGGACAAGGTTTCTCTGTGTAGCCTTGGCTGTCCTGGGACTCACTCTGTAAACTAGGCCAGCCTGAAACTCAAGAGATCTACCTGCCTGGGATCAAAGACACTCACCACCACTGCCCGGCCAGTTTTTATTGTTTTAGATTAAAATACATATAACAGAAATTTCATCAGTGGGTTATACAGGTAATCTGTAAAGTTGGCCTCCAACAAAAGGCTGGTGTCCTATTTGCTATGTAGCCCAGGATAGCTTTGGTTATCTTCTTGAATAGGCCTTTCAAGTAATGTGATTACAGATGCTTGCCTTTGTGATGAGCTGTACATGTAGGTGTGTGTATGAGTGTGAGTGTGTGTGTGAAGGATATGTACATGTGGATGTAGGAGGCCAGAAGAAGGTGTTGGATTCCCAGGAGCTGGCATTGTAAATGCTGGTGAACCACCTGACATGGGTGCTGGGAACTGAACTTGGGTCTTCTGCAAGAATGGTATGTGCATGTACATAAACACTGAGCCGTCTCTCATGCATGTAAACACTGAGCTGTCTCTCCATGCATGTAAATACTGAGCTGTCTCTCCACGCATGTAAATACTGAGCTGTCTCTCCACGCATGTAAACACCAAGCTGTCTCTCCACGCATGTAAACACTGAGCCATCTCTCCATGCATGTAAACACCGAGCTGTCTCTCCACGCATATAAACACCGAGCCGTCTCTCCACGCATGTAAATACTGAGCCGTCTCTCCACGCATGTAAATACTGAGCTGTCACTCCACGCATGTAAACACTGAGCCATCTCTCCACGCATGTAAATACTGAGCCGTCTCTCCATGCATGTAAACACTGAGCCGTCTCTCCACGCATGTAAATACTGAACTGTCTCCAGGCATGTAAACACTGAGACATCTTTCCATCCCGCCCATCACTCACTGATTTAAATTGGGCGGACTCTTTAAGAATAAAAGGATGAGCTGTGAAGGGGTTCTCGGGCTTACCTGGGCCCTTTCAGAAAAAAGGAGGTAGCTAAACCTCTTTGGGATGACTGCAGTCCGGTTAGGGCAGCTTCAATTACAGTGGGGAGGGCTGGGCATTTGTATGTGATGCTGGGGCCCAATGTATAGATAATAAGTAATAGGTACCAGATTCCTGTTGAACTGGACTCAATAGGTCAAGGATGGCAGGCCCAAAAGGAAGCCTGGCAGTCAGGTACCCTCAGAGGAGCTGACTAAAGTTTGGTCTAGGGGTGGGGCGGTCCTCACCGGCTCGTGACTGTTGCTGTTCAGTACAAGTGGCCCTCATCCTTGTTGGACTTATAGTCCAGGGCTTGGATATTTCTTTACTTTGCATGGTTTTTTTTTTATCATAAATGTTTCCCTAGGGACTCCCTGTTCCTAACATTTTGGGAGACAGGGTGGCTCTGGAGTTATGAGCACAAGCTTAGGGGGCAGAGCTTATTTCTGACACCTGTCTTACTGCAGTAACTTTGGGCAGAGCACTGAATAATGCCTTCTTCCCAGAGTGGTTAACTATTAAGTATTAGAGTTATTCTGACACACTCCATCTTGGTCTCCTGAGGCCAGCCCAACCTGGCCCTGTAGGGCTGATATATAATTCTAGGCTTGGTGGATCAGTGAACATTTAGTAGCCCCAGTAGCCAATAGCACAGCCCTGCTTCTGTCCATCGAAACAGAACCTCTGAGGCCTTCTGTGGTACCTCTTCTTTTTTTTTTTAATATTTCTTATGGTTTATTTAACATTATTTTAAGTGCATTGGTATGAAGGTGTCAGATCCCCTGCAACTGGATCTTCAGACAGTTGTGAGCAGACATGTGGGTGCTGGGACTTGAACCCAGGTTCTCTGGAAGAGCAGCCAGCGCTCTCAACCGCTGAGCCATCTCTCCAGCCCCGGTACCTCTTGTTCTTAGAAAAGAATTCTGGAAACTTTTTAGTACATACTGTACTCTTTAAGGAATGTACCCTAAATTTATTACAATAGTGATATGCTTCAAACCCGTTGGAACCCCCTGTATGTGTGTTTACAAGAACTTTTTAACAGTCACCAAACAAAAGAAAATGACGAATCAAGGCATTTTCAAAATATACTAGTGGGACCAGCAAGTAAAAGGATTTCATGAAAACAGATCTCTGCTATAGGTCTCAGAGGAAAACTGATAATGTTCTTAGTTTTTGAAAATACCTTAAAAATATTTACTTTTGTTTTTAATTATGCATATGCATGTGTCT
Organism: Alexandromys fortis; assembly: GCF_014885135.2. Lineage (NCBI taxonomy): Eukaryota > Metazoa > Chordata > Mammalia > Rodentia > Cricetidae > Alexandromys > Alexandromys fortis. Next base: position 1,398,750 of record NW_026067956.1, read on the forward strand.
CTCTGTGTGTATATACACACACGTGTGTGTATGTGTGTGTGTGTGTGTGTGTGTGAATGTAGATTCCTTTGAAAGTCAGAAGAAGTTGTTAGGTCTCCTAGAACTGGAGCTACAGGTGGTTGTAGACTGCCATGTGGGTTGGGATCTGAACTCAGGTCTTTCAGAAGAGCAGGAAGCTCTCTTAATTGCCCAGTCATCTCTCCAGCCCCGGGAACGCTCTTATGATGATGATGATGATGATGATGATGATGATGATGATGATGATGATGATGATGATATATATGCAGGGATGTGCATACTGAGATCAGAGGACAACTTTCATGAGTTGGTTCTCTCCTTTAACCATGGGCTCTGAGGATTGAACTCTGGTCCTTAGGTTTGGGTGGCAAATGCCTTTACTTTCTGAGCTCCCTCTCTGGCCCTGGCACCCTCTTTTGATGGTATAATTACTGTAGCAGCTCCTTCCTTATCTGGGTATTTAACATGATGTGTTAGCTGCATGGCTTTTCTGATCTTTCAATCAATTTTTTTTAAAGCTGTCAACTACATAAACCCTCTCAATCTGATTAATGGCTGGGTCCTCCATAGCCTTTTTACCTTCTGAAGTATGTCTAAGAGCTCTCGGCAGTTTGAGAAGGAGCCTGCGTCTATGAGTGTGTGTGCATGTATATTTGTGTGTGAGGGCTCTGCAGTTGAGGGAAGACTGAGAGGAGAAAATGCTATCATTTTTTATAGTAACTCATACAAAACATCTAACACAAAGGTCAGAGGGGCTGGAGAGACGGCTCAGCAGTTCAGAGCACTGGCTGATCTTCAGAGGACCCAGCTTCAGTTCCCAGCACCCACTCAGCAGCTCAAAAACACCTGGAATTTCAGTGCCAGGGGATCTGACCCCCTCTTCTGGCCTCCATGGTCTCCTTGCATGTATGTGGTGCACACACAGACATAGGCATAACTTTCATATAGATAAATCAGTAAGTCTTAGAGTAAAAAAACAAAGGATGGTTAGCTGGGCGGTGGTGGCACACGCTTTTAATTCCAGCACTAGGGAGGCAAAGGCAGGTTGATCTCTGAGTTTGAAATCAGCTTGGTCTATAGAGCAAGTTCCAGGACAGCCAGAGATACCAGAGACCTGTCACACACAAAGAAAGAAAGAAAGAAAGAAAGAAAGAAAGAAAGAAAGAAAGAAAGAAAGGAAAGAAAGAAAGAAAGAAAGAAAGAAAGGAAGGAAGGAGAGGAAGGAGAGGAAGGAGAGGAAGGAGAGGAAGGAGAGGAAGGAGAGGAAGGAGAGGAAGGAGAGGAAGGAGAGGAAGGAGAGGAAGGAAAGGAAGGAAGGAAGGAAAGAGAAAAGAAAAAGAAAGAAGTAGCCATGGAGCCAGGATCCTTCTAGTTTGTAATTAGGAGTACAAATTGTCTGCTTCCCTACTTTAAGAAAACTGCACAAGGACATCATTGTTACCCAGATGATGGCATTGGTGGTTTCAGTGAGCACACACACTCCTAGCTTGTCTCAACCCTGACTTCACTTCCAGGACTAACAACACAAGAGGGCTGACGTCAGTACTGAGTCACTGAACTGGGATCTCTTTGTTTGAGATACCGAGTTGCAGACAAGATGTCCTCCAAAGGGACTTGGGAAGAGTCACTCACAATGACGCTGGTTCTTAGTGATGAGGCAGTTCAGGCAGAACTGAGGGGATTCAGAGGAGAATATCTGTTCATTGTTATATTAGGCTTCTCCAGGAAACACTGAACTAAGACATATATAGATGTGTGCATACATATGCTATTAAGTGAAACAGTATACACGTTGAACTAAGATGTGTACATATGTACATACATATACTATACATTGAAACAGAAACAAGGAAAGAGATTACCATAAGGAATTGACTCGTGGGACAAGAGGAAGCTGAGGGGCTCGGAGGTCTGCAGTTGGCTGGCTGGATGCCTAGGAGAGCAGTATCTATTCCAGTCAGGAAGCTAGGGCCAAGGTTTCCATCCAAGGCAGCAAATAGCCAACGTTGTGGGGGAGGCTGAAGGTGTTTCCTCTTGGCTCTTCCATTCACTACTGAGTTGATTGAAAGGACACACATTTAGAGGAAATATCCAGTCAACCTCTGGCCTCCATGTACACCCATATACACACATGTATAGGCAGTATTTCCTACACATACATGTACACACACACACATACACACACAGAAGCAAAGGAACTAAGTAACTCTGCATGATTTTTAAACATCTTCAGACATTAGCAAACAACCACGCTTGTCAGTTGGTCCCGATGTTGATGGAAAATCGTGAGCCTCGGGGATTAAATTACCAGCTCAAGCACCGATAAGACCTAGGACACTTTCTCTGTGCACCTTGAAAAGGGAGTGTCCTGTGTTGTCTAGGGTGGAGACTGCTGACAGCCAAATAGAGAACTCCCTGCTACTGGCTAGATTACATTACCTGGCCTTGCTGTCTAGTGGGTTCTTTTTGTTTTTTGTTTTTTGTTTTTTGTTTTGTTTTTTGAGACAGGGTTTCTCTGTAGCTTTGGAGCCTGTCCTGGAACTAACTCTTGTAGACCAGGCTGGCCTCGAACTCACAGAGATCTGCCTACCTCTGCCTCCCGAGTGCTGAGATTAAAGGCCTGCGCCACCACCGCCCGGCCTGTCTAGTGTTAAATGGAGAACAGTGAGAGAAAAAGAATGAGATCTGGAAGTCGGGGTAGGATATAGAACCCATACATTCTAATGCATTCTTTACCAGCGGCAGAAGTCCCCGTTTTCACCCTCAATGCATTTGACCCCTTTGCTCAGACTGAAGTGGGCTCTCTACTCTCAACACAGCTTAGAGATTAACCCTGTGTTGCCCAGAGAAATTGCCACATTCTGAACTGAGGTAGTGACAAGGCTGACTCAGGGCCCACCTCACAGACCCTCTTTGCAGCTTATCATGCCACTGGACTCAGATCTCAGCAGGTCCCGAACCTGCGATACAAGGTGTTACTAAAATCCCTTCCTTGGGTGAGCTAGGCCTCCCCCTCTTCATCCTCTCCCAATGATAAAAACTATATGAAATTCTTTAGAGTTTCTTAAGCTTATTAACATGGAGCGATGGAGAAGGGGACAGACAGGAGCATGAGGACCCTACAGTAGCCGCTGTGAAAGGTCTACCCCCAGCATGCATGCTGATTCCGTCATGGCTGTGAGTATAGAGTCCCCTCACCTCGTCTTCCTCACCCATAGCCTCTAGCCCAGGAGTTCTCGACCTTCCTAATGCTGCAACCCTTTAATACAGTTCCTCATGTTGCAGCGATCCCCAACCATAGACTTATTCTCATTGATCCTCAATAGATGTAATTTTGCTGCTGTTATGAATCATATGTAAATATCAGAGTTTTCTAATGGTCTTGGGCAACCTCTATGCAGGGGTCATTTGACCCCCGAAGGCGTCAAGGCCCACACTCTGAGATCCACTGCTCTAGTACCTTCCTAGAGACCCAGAGGTCATGTACAATTGGGGAGGAACTGCATATAAAACTGGTTGGGAGAGGGAGCTGGATCCTCAGGTGAGGGCCCCACAGCCCTCCCTGCCCCTGACTGCCGAGAGAGAAAGTCAACAGTCAACAGACTGATGATCTCTGCTGAGCAGGCTGAGTCCCACTCCTGAACACAGATGCAGTTTGGCTCAGAGGATGGTCCCATACCACTGGAGTTTTAACCTGTGCCCGGATCCTCCACTACATTCCAGAGAGCTACTGAGTTCTGTGATTTACATAGGCAGAAACTCTGAGAACATGTGTGGGACCAGATTCCCAGGGTGTGGGGTGATGGGGTGACAGAGGGAGGTAGGGTTTGCTGGCACGCGTCCCTTTCATGGTGCGGTAGTTGGAAGGGGCTTGTTTAGCTGAAATGTGAGCTGAGAGAAGGGTCACCCCGGTGGATGGGAAATGACAGACATATGTTGATTTAATGTGGAGGAAGAAACTCGGAGGCTTAGGGAGATCTGGGAGTAAGAGCAGGCTTGGACCGGTTCACCCACCCTGGGACTGTCTAGGAAGACAGATCTTCTACAAAGACTGTGAGAAATAAATTTGTGGGCGAGTCCCACATCCTTAAAGAGGATCGGGCCTCAGACCCGGAGCTGTCGTCTGTGACTTTCAAAACTCGAAGGTGGTGGGAGTTATTGGCTCCTAGGATGGCAGGGGCCGGGTGGCTGCTCACGTACTGCCATGGAGCCCAGATTGTCAACACAGATGCAGAGTGGGTTAGGAGAGGCTGAGTTCACTTCAGACTAGCTGAGTTTAGAAAGCCATGGAATATTTTGCTAGAGAGATCCATAGAGCAACCGCATAAATCCCAGGGGCTCAGAGAAGAGGCCAGAGATGGAGATGCACACTCGAGAATATCTGGTGTAGGCTCAATCTGTGCAAAAACAAACACTGACTTGGTCTTTGGTGACTGAGTTCACTTAGAGAAAAGAACACAAGGAAACCTGAGGCCTAGGACAGAGAGAGCCCCAGGAGATAAGTTTAGTGACCGGACAGAGGAAGACAATCCAGTCACAAGAGAGGGACAACTTGTGTCAACAGTGATTTTCAGTCTCTGGTCTGCTCAAGAATCACCCAGGTGTTTGTTAGAATATAGGCTGGGGGTGTGGCCAGGGTGCTTGACCTCATGCATATGCATGCCGGGCCAGAGGTTGATGGTGAGTGTCTTCCAGTCTCTCCCTGAACCTGGAGCTCACTTGTTCCAGCTGGACTGGCTGGCCCATGAGCCCCTAGGATGCTACCTTCTCTGTGTTTATTAGCATTGGGGTTACAGACATGTATCTCCATGTTCGGTTTTCATGTGGGTGCTGGGGATTAGAACTCGGGTCTTAATGCTTGTTCAGTAAGCATGAGCCATGCCCCGACTCACCTGCTGCCCCCATCTCCCACCCCTCCCCCTTTGAGGTTTTTCTGTATAGCCCGGAGACCTCAGACTCAAGGATGATCCTTCTGTCCGTGTCTCTCAAGTCCTGAGATTTTAGGACCATCATACACGGTTCTAAAATGCAGAGCCTCCCAACCCTAACCACAGAGATTTTGGGAGTCAGTAAGTCTGGACAGTGTTGGAGCTGCTGGTCTTCATCCACCCTCAGGGGACACAGGGAAAGGACCTCCGAGAACAGGGCAATTGGAGGCAGTGGGGTATTTCTGGGGCTGGCGCTCTTCATAGGTTAAGGTGGAAACAGCAGCAGAGACAGGATGTAGAACATCCCAGAGCGAGACCGGATAACTAACGGAGGAAATTAATGCCGGAGGATAATAGGGAGTGGGGCAAACAGGATGGAGGAGTCAGAGATGGCCATGGTATAAAATGTTAAGAGGGCTACAGGGGGCCATCTTCAAAACCCAGGCCCTTTGGAAGAGACGTTTTTCATGTTGCTCTTTCCTCTCTTATTGGCTTTTAAAGAGCTCCTTAATCTTTGGAGCGAATGTTTATCTTTCTGGCCCTCCCTCTGAGCCTGGGAGCTTTTTGTCTCAGGCGATGTCCTCGGAGCCCTGTGACTTCTGTGTACAGACCCACAGAGATGACTCGCTCCAGATGAATAAGCGGGGATGAATAGATCCGAGGCAACACCAGGCATTTCAGGGATAAAGGGGAAAATTCAAAGGCTGTTTGATCATTATTGCTAAAAACCATGTTGCTGCCTGCTTCCTGTTAGCAATGCTGTCTGCTGTGAGACAGCTCCCCCGGGATGTCACTCTCTGGCAGAGCAATCATAGGGAAGCACAAAGACATAGCTTTCTCTCCTCTGCTCACCAAAGCCTGCTCCCTCGTAGCTGCAGAACCCTGCGACAAACAAGCGATGCTTCAAAAACCACTTTGTGTCCTTATAGAGCAAAAACATCCCTGAGAATAGCGGAGAGGCTGAAGTCTGTGTTCCGTACACTCTGAGTTCAAGACAATAGAAACCTCTGGCGGGCTTGTAAGAGCAAGAACTGTGCTTGCAGAGACAGTGAAAGACTGCTGGGGTCCATAGGGTGGGATCCATCGTGACTCTTGTGACTGAATTAGACACTGTACCTGGGAAAACACTTGGTTGCTACTCAAGCTGCCTTGGAGAGGGGGCTTCGACTTCAAACCACAAAAGACTTGTTTCTTTCTCCAAGAATGGAGCTTTCCTCTTGGACAGGTATCTGGAGACTGCTTGACCTGACCCTGCACTAAGAAGAGAAGTGCACTTGACCTACGGGGCAGCTATCATCCCAAGAAGAATTCAAAGTGTCCTGGGCCCTCAGTGTGGGTTGACCTTGGACCCAGTATTGACAATCAACAACAGAAATGATAGTGTTCTTCTGTGAGGGTTTGCAGTGTGTGTCACTTGGCTTTCTGTTACTGGGTCAAAATACCCGGGATAATTAGCTTGGAGGAAAAGTATACTTTGGTTCACAGTTTTGGGAGGTCCAGCCCATGACCAGGTGGAGCCGTTGCTTAGGCCTCTGGAGGTCATTGGAAGGAGCAAGCTGCTCACCTCATGGCCAAGCAGCCAAAAAAGGAGAGGAAGGGACCAGGATCATACTTCACTCACTTCAGGGGCATGACCCCAGTGACTGAAGGGCCTCCCACAAGATCTTTCTTGTCTTTTCAAGATTTGTTTTTATTATGTGTATGTGTCTGTAGGCTACATGTGTATAGGTTCCTTTGGAAGCCAGAAGAGGACACCAGATCCCCAAGAAGGGGAGTTACAGGTGGCTGTAGCAGCCTTACGTGGGTGCTGGAAACCAAACTCGGGTCTTCTGGAAGAGCAGTAAGCAGTTTTAACTACTGAGCCATCTCTCCAGTCCCAAGATCTCTTCTTAAAGGTTGCTGGTCCTCTAAATAGTACCACTCGGAAGAACAGGCCTTCAGCAAGCGGGCTGTCAAGGGGCATTCCACATCCAAACAGCAGCACGGGATGGGCAGAGTGAAGGGCAGAAACTACAGAGAAAAGAAAACTTATAGATCCCCAGTAAGGGCGAGCAAGGAAGAGAGGAAGAACATGGCATCTATGTGTTCTCCAATGGGTTGACCTCTTAGCCCAGGGCTTTAAGAAGTTCTTTTAATTTTATGTGTATGGGTGTTTTACCTGCATGTATGCCTGTGTGTGTACCATGTGTGTGCTGTGCCCCCCGAGGCCAGGAGAAGGCTTTGGATCTCCTGGACTGGAGATATAGAAAGCAGTTGGGAACCACCCACCATGTGGCTGCTGCTGGGACTTGAACCCGGGTTCTCTGAAGAGTGTAGCTAGTGTTCTTCACCTCGGAACTGTCTCTCCAGCCCCTCACCCTGGGGATTTTATCATGGGACCACCTCCTGCAATGGTGCTAGAAGCTGGAAATAAGAAAGGCCACCAGCTCCAACTTTCATAGGCACTCGCTGTCTCTCTCCATAGACAGGGCTGCGGCTTCTTTGTCTATCTACTGGGAACCAGCTGTGGCCCTTCCAGTGTTGCTGCCGGAGGTTCCGTAAGAGGACAGAGGCACAGAGTGAGTGATTACATGAACGGCAAAGCACCACGCTGAGCTCAAACCAAGGGCTCACTTTCTGTTCCAGTTCTCATCTCAAGAAGGCCTTCCCAGGAGCTCACATTGTAGCATAAATTTCCCCTCAGTAACACCATAGCAGCAATTAAAACTGTCCCGGGTTAGAATTCTCCTCCTCCTGTTCCCCAAAGACAACTTAGATTCTTGCCTCCAGAATCCTTAGGTCTAAATGCAATAAGGTAAAAATCGATCCTAACAACCCAACTGGGGCATTTTATAGTAAGATTAAAAACATTTACAACGGTATAGGCTGCAGCACTAATTCCCTTTTTATGTTTTGAGAAGCTCTAGCTACAGTTTCCCATTTGGGGGGCTGGAGAGATGGCTCAGTGCTTTTGCAGAGAGTATGAGGTGGTTCACAGCCACCCAGGGCTGCAGTTCTAGGGGACCTGGTGCCCTCTTTTAGCCTCTGCAGGCACTGCATGCCTGTGAATTGCATATGCACACGAAGGCACTCATGTTTGTAGCTTTTTAAAAGGAGTTACTAGACTGGGGACATAGCTCAGTGGTAGAACTCTTGCCTAGCATATGCAAAGGCCTAGGTTCGATCCCCAGGCCCACCATAAACAACAAATAAACCCAGAAAAAATATTATCTGGGTTAGGCTGGGTGTGGTGGTACAGGCCTGTAATCCCAGCACTCAGGAGGCTGAAGCAGAAGCATCACGTGTTCAAAGCCAACCTCATCTAAGTAGCACTACCCTGTCTTAAAACAGAAAATCCCAGCTGACCCAAGCTAGTGGGAACTCTCAGACTCTAGACCCTCAGCTAAGGAGTCTGCATGGGACCAACCTAGGCCATCTGCATTTGGGGTGACAGTTGTGTGGCTTGGTCTGTTTATAGGGTCCCTAGCAGTGGGATCAAGGTCTGTCCCTGGAGCATGAGCTGGCTTTATGGAACCTAAGGATGCCTTGCTCAGCCTTGATGCAGGGGGAAGGGGCTTGGTCCTACCTCAACTTGATGTGTCAGGCTTTGTTGACTCCCATGGGAGACTTTTCCCTTTCTGAGGAGAGGATGGGGGGGCATAGAAAGAAGAAGTAGGGAGGGGGAGTGGGAGGAGATGAGGGAGGGGAAATTATGGTTGGTAAGTAAAAAATTTGATAAAAACCCATGAAACCCAAAAATAACTTACACATGCATTAAGTGCATGTGGTTAGAACACTTACTATCTTACTTTTAACAAATTTCAAATACACTGTACATCCTTATTCAGTCTTTTGTCTCGTGTGTTTGGCTGTTTTGTCTGCTCATATGTCCCTGTACCCCATGCATGAAGAATCCATGGAGGCCAGAAGAAAGGTTGGATCCTCCGAAACTGAGCCACCTTGTGGATGCTGGGAATCAAACCCAGGTCCTCTGGAAGAGCAGCCCTAAGCCTCAGCCTTGAACCACTGAGCCATCTCTCTAGCCCCACAAACTAAGCACATCCTGGGCGGTGGACACCGGGGTGTTCGGTAAATCCCACTGAACTTGCCCTAACTGACCAAATCTGTCTGCTCTTGGCCTGGAAACTGCTTTTCTGTGCTTTGCTCCTGAGTTTGACTGACTCAGATCCTACATCTTTGTGGCACTGTGCGGCGTCTGCATTTGTGGTCTACCATCCTTTAGGGGCTTCTGTGCTGTCACATGACAAGTAGCCCTTCTCTTCTTAAGGCTGGAGAAAGTTTTCTGTAGGTGTGTACTTTTCTTTTCCCTTGACCTGTTCATTAGCCGAGGGGCACAGCGGTATGCAGGTGGGTTAGTCACAACTCCTGACTGTTGTCGCCAGTGCTTATTACTTGGTCAGAGGGTCGGTCATTCTGCTTTCCGTTTTTCTTTTTTATCTTAACTTTTTATTTTTTGTGACTTTCACATCATGCATCTCGTTCCCATTCATTTCTTGTCCCTTCATATCTACCCTCTGCCTTTGCAACCCCCCCCCCACAAATAAAATAAAATAGAATAAAATGTAAGAGAAAAAAGGGAAAATTTCATCGTGGAAGCTGTAGTGTGACATAGCCAGTCACGCAGTAAACACTTTTGTCCACTTTGGTTTTTTTTTGTTTTGTTTTGTTTTTTTTGTGTGTGTGCGAGTGTTCATTGCAAAGGGTCATTGGTTTGGTTTGAGGTCTCTGGTCTTTGGTTTCTGCTACACTATTGATGCTGGCCCTCATTGGAACTCCTCTTGAATATCTTTCTGTTGCCCTGTGTTGTGGAGATGCAGCTTTGGTTCTGCAGGACCGGCCCCTTCATGTGCTCCAGCAGATCATAGATGGGTGGATGTTGGGGCAGGTCCAGTTATAAGCCTGGGCCTGGGTGGTGACAGGGTTGGTGAGCCCACCAGCTCTCCTTGTCCTCACCACCAGGGTGAGCTCTGCAGCATTGCCCTGGCTCGTTCACCCCTTGTAGCAATGAGCAAGGGCAGGGCCAGTTCTCCAGCTTCCACATCCTCGGGATCTGCTGCTTTCCCACACCTACACCTTCAGGGCCAGCTCTACCGTGTCCCCCAGGTGAGGCGCAGGGACCACTGCTCTCTCAAGTGCTTCATCTGATTAGGGGCAGGACAGCTCTCCTGCTCTTATGATCTCAGAGCTACAGGCAGAGAGCGGGGAGGAGCACTTCTCCCTGTCTATACCTCCATATGGCAGATGATGGGCAGGGCCAGATCTCCCATGCTCGTGTTCTTGGGGTGGTTTGCCCATAGCCCATCTATAGGGTCAGCTATGCCCGGACGAGGTGCAGGGCCTGCTTTCCCAAGTGTTGAAGCTGGTAAAGGAAAAGTCAGCTCCCTTGCCATCTGGAGCATTAGGGGCAAGGGGGAGGGCATCTTTCTCTCATCCCCACCAGTATACCACAGACGAGGGAGGTGGTACCGGCTATACCCCCTCACACCCTCAGGGTTGGCTCACCTGTGCCCCTGTCAACGCCGAGGTAAGGACCAGGGCTCATTCTCTGCAGTGCTGCAGCTGGTGATGGTTGGGTCAGATCCCCCACCTGCTGCAGGCGGCAAGGTACGGTAAGGGGAGGAGGGCATCTTTTCCTCACCCCTGCCATCACATGGCAAAGGAGAGGGGTGTGACCTGCTCTTCCATTTCATTCTTCCTCAGTGCCAGCTCGCCCATGACCCTGTGAACAGGGTCAGCCCTCTTGTGCTGCCCAGGGGTGGTGTAGGATCCCCTCTTCCTAGTGCTGTAGACAGTGAGGGCTGGGGCCCACTCTGTATAGCCCTATCCTCTCTGACTTTGGTGGTATCAGGAGCTTTGGACATCAACACACACCATGGTTTTATCAGAGTCAAGAACATGGTTCCAGACATCATCATGGCCCTGAGTGACAATCAAGCCACCCACCTTAGCTGGCTCCTTACTGTTTTCCCCTCTTCAGATCTGTCCACCGGACATGAACCATATTCTCTCTCTCTCTCTCTCTCTCTCTCTCTCTCTCTCTCTCTCTCTCTCTCTCTCTCTCTCTCTCTCTCGCTATGTGTGTATCCCATAACACTGTACATTTGCTCACCATAATAGTGCCCCCCTTGTTGCTATGGGCGGACCCATGTTTTCTTCTCAAAGCCCAGGGCAGGCCTGCATGTGGGTTTCTTGGCCCCGCTCAGTCTATCACGGCTCTAGGCAGGAACATGCCTTCTCCTTGGAGCCCAGGGCTGACCCTTATTTTTTTTTTAAAGGTTTATTTATGTGTATTGTGTGTGTCTATTTAAGTGCTACACATGAGCCCATGGGGGCCAGGAGAGAGCAACAGATCTTTATTTATAAATGGTTGTAACCACCAAGTGGGTGCTGGGAATTGAGTTTGAGCCCCTGGCTGCTCTTATTTTTTTTTTTTTTTTTGAAGAAACTATAGTAATTCATTGTTTACAATTCTCAATTCTAATTCATCAGTTGCCAAAGATGCTCTTAACTCCACAACTCTGACAAACACTTGCTATCTTCTGGATCTTTATATTTTTAAAACATTTATCATTGTTGTTATGATAATTATTGCTATTGTTTGTGAGAAAGGATCTCCCTGTTTAGTCCTGGCTGGCCTGAGAATTACCATGTAGACCTGCCTAACCTTGAACCTCATAGAGATCCACTTGCTTCTGCCTCCCCAGTGCTAGGATCAAGGTCTGTTTAAAAGATTTATTTTCCGTGCCTTCAAGTTCTTTATAGAGTTTGGATAATTGACCTCTCTTGAGATGCAGGGTTTGCAGACATTCCCTTCTGTTCCCATGGGTTACCTCTTCATTCTGTTGGTTATGTCTTTTGCTGTGTGGAAGCTTTGTAAATCTAGCACCACCTTCTTTGTCTATTTGTGTATTGCCTTATGCAATGTGGGTCGTATCCCAAACTTACATCCCCAAGTCAGTGTCAAGGAATTCTCACTCTGTATTCCCTTCTACTAGTTTTTAAACTTCCAGGTCTTATATTTAAGTCTTACTCCATTTGAATACCTTTCTGTATATGGTGTGACGAGTCCAGTCTCGTTCTCGTGCCCATGAATTTCAGTCTCTGTCCCATGAAGAGACCATCCCTCGCCGGTGTGTGAGCTCATTATTCCAGTTTACAGCCTTCCTCTCTGCGTGAGCTCTTTATATTGGGTTAGTTGTCTAGAAATGTGTAGATTTACTTCTGTGCTCTGTTCTGTCCCACTCATCTTTGTGTCTTTGTATCTTTATGCCAGTACTGTGCTGTTTTGGTTACTATAGCTTCATAGTATATTTTAAAATCAAGTCATGTAATGCCTCCAGCATTTTATTTTAATTTTTTTTGCCCTAGATTGTACTATTTATTTGGAGCGTCATGGTTCCCTATGAATTTTAGGACTGATTCTTTTTCGGTGAAAATTCTCATGGACATTTTGGTAGGGGTTTGTAGGGTAGTATGGGCTTTTAATAATCATTAATCTCACTAGCATAGGAAATCTTCCCATTTCTTTGTGTCATCTTGAGTGTTGGTAATCAACATTCATAGTCTTTGTCTCAGTGGAGAGGGAAAGCTTTCAAACTAGATGGAGTGCTTTGTTTTCTTTGTTGACACATACCGTATTATTCGCGCGCGCGCGCGCGCACACACACACACACATACACATACACATACACACACACAGAAGGAGGTAATCTTATATATTGAAACACGATCTTCTGCTATTAAGTATCTAAAATATTTTCTCATGAATTCTTCCCTCTTTCTGTCTCCTTCCTTCCCTCCATCCCTCCCTCTTTCTTTCCTTTCTTTTTTCTTTTTTGGTGATGGAGGGGTGGGAATCCAGAGCCTTGAACCTCCTAGGCAACTGCTCTGCCACTGAGCCACACCCTGGGCTGCAGCATGCATTTCTTAAGCACAATGACATTCTTATACCTAACTACAGGAAATTCGATACTGCTATGATGCTAGTAAATAATGGCGTCCATTTTCAGGTTTCCTCATTTGTGCTAATCATGCATGTCATAACTTTTTTGTCAATTTGGTCCAATCCAAGTTCACCATTGCATTGTTAATTTTGGATTTCACATCCCTTCCCTCTTTTTCCTCCCGCTCCTCCCCTCCCTCCCTCTCTTGCTTTCTCCTCCCTGTCCCTCTAGGACATTGACATTCTGAGAAAGTAGGTCAGTTGTTTGGTAAAATGTTCAACTTGGGTTAGTTCGATTGTTTCCTTGTGGTTCTTCTGTTGCATAATGCTTTTTATTTTTAATCGTATTTGTCTTTTAATTTCAAACGTAAACGTTTTCAGGGTTACCAGCATTTGTTACTTTTTTAAATGCGAAGTTACTCTTAACCAGATTCACTAGTTTTTGTTACTTTGCCTATATTCACAATTCATTTTCATTCACACCACTTCTCTCTCCTCTCATTCTCCTCCCCTCCCCCCTCTCTCTTTCTCTTCCTCTCTCTTCTATCTCTCTCTCTTCCATCATCCCCCTCTCTTCCCTTTCCCCTGAACTCCCCTCCCCCAGTAGAATTTGAGCTTCTATGTCTTGAACAGTTGAGAGAACATGTGTCACCCTTAAATAACGACTTTGGAGACGATGGTGTGGGCCAGGAGCTGACCACCAGGGTCAGCATGTGCAGACAGGAAGCCAATGTGGACAGGAAGTGGCCTGTGGGGAGTTCACGGTTTAGACTAAACTAGACTCAGGAAGACAGAAGGACAGTTAGAGCTTGCCACTTATCGTGCTTAAGAATTAGGACTTAGTTCCATGGACAAAAAAAAACCAGTCAGGTGTGTGGTACATGCCTGTGACCCTAGCACTTGGGGTGGAGGCAGGAGGATCAGGCTTTGAAGGACATCCTCTGCTGAAGAGTTGAGTCTGAGGCCAGCCTGGACTATGTCAGACCTGGGGGAAGGGAGGAATGAAAGCAAAACAAAACCAAAGGCCAAGAAATCAAAACAAAGGAGAAGACAAAATGTGGGAAAATTTTTGTGCAAAGGGATGTCAGTACCACTTGTTTTCAGAAAAATTAGGGCATTCAGAAGAGGAAGGGAAAGATGAGCCACGTGAGTAGACAGATATCTTGACCTACCAGCTGGGAAAGACTGGGAAAAGTGAGATCCAGGGGGATGTTTTTTTATTTCCTACTGTGTTTGACTATTTTGCATATTTGCATATTGTTTAATTATCACAGCCTTGTCTCTCAAGCAATAGAGGTGAGTTACTTGGCCAGGAACAGATGTAGTAAGTTTCTGACATCATTAAGGTGCAAACCCTCTCTGAAGTCCAGTGGGGTGAAGAAGCAGTAGGATTTGTTTCTAGAAGCATCCTTATCAGACTCCGATGGCCAGTTGGACATGGTAGATGAGAAGGCCACAGGAAAGTAACAGCCATGTTTCCACCTTGGGCTACTGACTGGGTTGTGACTATGTTAACTGGGGTTGTGGTACCTAGAGACGAGAAAGACCTGGGCGGGTAGACAGAAGGATTTTGTTCATGATCTCGACAAAATTGGTTTGAACAACTGGATTGGTGCAAAACAGGACAAGGTACTTAGTGGGTAGTGTGGCCCAAGAGCTTTGAGGAAGAGTCTAGAAAAGATATATTTGACTGTTGGTATCATAGTTATATTAACCCAGCCAGGGCAGAATGAGGGGATGGCTCAGTGGAAACGGGAGACTAGGCATGGTGACACACACCTGTCATTCCAGCATGTGGGAGTGGAGGCGGGAGGAATGACCCCAGGACGCCCTTGGCTACAGTATAGTGAAGCCTTTTCTTAGGCCTAGGATTTGCCAAGTAGCACAGGCTGGCCTCAAACTCAGAGATCCTTCAGCCTCTGCCTTCCAAGTGCCAGGATTTATATCATGTCCCACCAGATCCATCACTTGGATGCTTTTATTCCTTGGCTCCACAACGACCCAATTGTCAATTCAGTTCCCATCCCCTTTCTCTTATATTTTAAAGGCGATACTGATGTTTTGTGTGGGGGTGTTCTGCTTGCATGCATATCTGCATACCACACATGTGTCTGGTGCTCACAGAGGCCCGAAAAGGGCACTGGACCCCCTGGAGCTGGAGTTACAGATGGTTGCGTGTCAGCACGTGGGTGCTGGGGAATCGAACCTGGGTCCTCTGCAAGAACAGTCGGTGCTCTCAACTACTGAGCCATCTGTCTAGCCTCCCATCCCCTCTTCTCTTGATTTTCTCCCAAGTTTCTCACACACAGCATTGGTACTTGCGACAGATATTAATGAAGGCTCGAGCAATTTTATACCCTTAGCAACATAAATAACTTGAAGTCCCAAAATAGATGTTGCTATCTTAGGCAGTTGTCTCTGGGACTCTTTCTCCAAGCTGTAACCTCTCACCGCCGTTCTATGAGGCCTGTCTCCCTTTACCTCCAGAATCCATATTCCTGGACCTGTTCGAGTGAGATCTTTTTAGCCATCACTGTTTCACAGTTTGATCTAAGCCTTGCTCTCTCTGTCCAGACTGAGTGCCATGCTAGGGTTGTTCTCTAAATAGACATCTTTGCGCCTCTCAGAGGAACCCTGGCACTGGCTATAATACCACTGATTTTTTTTCTAGTACTTATACGTAGTTGTAAAAGTGGAAAGGAAGGTATTTAAAGGAGATCAGTCACGTCTGCTGCCTTCGATTTCCTGGTGAAACATGAGGTTTGTTCCTTTGTAGAGCTAGTCTTGGATCTTGCGTTGATGTCACAGCTGGGGCCAGAGAGTCAGTCAACAGAAATATACCAGATTTCCAAAACTTCACAAAATGCCATATGTACCCGGACTGATTTCCTCTCACAAAGTCTACAGACTTGTGGAATTGGTTTGCTGCTGGAGACGGCGGATTTTATTTACTGAGCGCAATGGTCAACATGAGAAATTGAAGAAGCAATGGAGGACAAAGGAGCTGGATTAGGCAAACGGAAGCCTGGGAAATGGAAATGAGCCCCTGTGGCCCCCTTCTCCTCCAGCACAGGCACAGAATATGCCGGGAGCGGCTGATGATGACGCTGGGGATGAAGGAGTTATATTAATTTCCCATTGCTCCCTAGCAAATTATCCCGAAGGTGGTGGTTTAAAACGCCCGTGTTTATTATCTTACAGTTTCAGAAGGTTCGGGACTCAGGAATGGTGTGTCTTGGATCTCTGGTGGGGCTTTCGCAGCTATGGAGGCTGGACTTGGGCTGAGCGGTCAGCTCTGGTTCCCAGCAGACTTAGTTCCTCTCCATAAGGGTCTCTCCATGGCTTGCTTTTGACCTCATGGTATGAAGTCTTTTTTGTTTGTTTTTAAAAACATTTTAGATATTGTATTTATATTGCATGTGTGTGTAGATCAGAAGGAACCTTGTGGGTGTTGGCTATCTCCTCCACTGTGTGGGTCCTGGAAACTGAGCTCAGGCCATCAGGCTTGGGCACTATGCCTTTACCTGCTGAGCTATCATGCCAGCCCTGATGGTGAGTTTTTATGAAACTGGGTGGTACAGTGTCATAAGAGAAAGAACAGTCAAGTGGAAACCTACAAGACCCCACACTTGGTTACTGTAGAGGGGACTGCGCTAGGGTGCAAATGGCAGCCTGTAGTGGGCCCTGGAGCCTATTATAAGAAGTCTGCCTGGGCAGTGGTGGTGTACAACTTTAATCCCAGCACTCTGGGGGTGGGGGGTAGAGGGAGGGGGATCTCTCTGAGTTTGAGGCCAGCCTGGTCTACAAAGTGAGTTCCAGAACAGCCAGGACTGTCACACAGAGAAACCCTGTCAGTAGAAAAAAATATCTGGGGCTGGGGAGATGGCTCAGGGATTAAAAGCACTGGCTGCTCTTCCAGAGGTCTGTGGTTTAATTCCCAGTACCCACATGGCAGCTCACAACTGTCTGTAACTCCAGTTCTAGGAGATCTGATACCTTCACACCAATTCGTATAAAGTTAAATTTTTTTAAAAGGAAGAAGTTACCAAGGAGTGTTTTCAGTAATGTATACCATGGTGCACATACATGCATGTGGGAATGTGTGTGTGTGCACATGTATGCACATAACATTCTAAGAAGAGTGTAATTGGGCAGACTAGCAGTTACCATACAGCTAGACTTTATGGATCAATATGTTATAAACTAAGTGCTGTAGTATTTTGTCAAGTGAGGAAGGTACAGTTGCCATCCGCCAGCAATGTCACTTCATAAAAGCACATTTTGACATTAAAATCGAAAGGACATGATCTTAGAAGGAAAGACATCCTCTTCATCAGATAGGCTTTACTTCATTTAAAACATACTAATAAAGGGGCTAGAGCGATGGCTCAGTGGTCAAGAGAACTTGCTGCTCTTACAGAGGACCCAGATTCAGTTCCCAGAACCCATGTGGCAGCTCATAACCATCTGTAACTTCAGTTCCAAGGGATCTGATGTCCTCTTCTGGTCTCCTTGAGCACTGCACACGTGTGGTACACATACATACATACATGCATACAAATGATCATACACATCAAATAAAAATTTAACAGAAAAGCCATACTAACGTGCCTGTGCCTTTCTCATGTATCTGTGAGTGATGAAAACTTCATACCCTGGGTGGTGGTGGCACACACCTTGAGTCCCAGCACTCAGGAGGCAGAGGCAGGTGGATCTCTGAGTTGGAGGCCAGCCTACATAGTGAGTTCCAGGACAACCAGGGCTACACAGAGAAACCCTGTCTCAAAAAACAAAACAAAACAAAAAACAAAAGTAATAGAAAAGCCCTTCATTCTACGTTGGTCCACAAACTGTCACTGGGAACTACCAGTGTGTGAAGTGACTTGTCACATTATAGCCACAGGCAGGAGACTGGAGCAGTGAACGCTTACACGCCTCTGCTCAGCCCTCTCTCTCCACTCAGTCCCCTGCATGGGGAACTGACCTGCTCACGTTAAGATGGGTCTTTCCACAATAATAAACCAATCAAGATAACCCTTCACAGGCATGTATGTCCAGGAGCCCATCCTCCAGGTGATTCTAGATTCTGTCGATTTGGCAACATGCATCATTATCATACATAGATATGAACAATACACAGGCATAATGGCTCTTAACAGAATTTCTGTATGTACTTTATGCAACACATGAAGCTGATGTATTTCTGCCTTTTTTTTTTTGGTGTCATTTCTGTCAAGTGTTCTGTTTCTGAGTGGTCACTGCCTCTCCTTAGGGATAAGCTTCTCTTAATACGATGTAATCATGCGGGTCTGTAACATGATGTGATCATGCAGGTCTATAACATGATGTAATTATGCAGTCTATAATATGATATAATATGCATGTCTATGAACGTTCTTCATAAGAGATGAACTTTGGATGATTATATTTTTGTCCCTCAAGCTGGTGAATTTGTAGAAAGATTGTCACATGTGGTTCAGATGTAGCCATGAAAATGTGACCATATTTTTGGCTGCTGGTTTGGTTGGGGGGAGGGATGGGGATTATTTTGTTCTGAGAGTTACTTGGCTCCTACATAGTCATGTTCCCACCACTGAGACTGAGAATTAATGCTAGTGATATTAATGAAAATAGAACTTTTCTCCAACAAAATATTGCTGCAAGCCTTTATGAACTAGCTTAAAGCCTACTTTTTTTTTTCTTTTAGAAATTCTGGTTGGTAGAAACGATTGGTTTTGCACCCTATATAGAAGCTCCAGATGTTCACCAAGCAGCTTGTCTTTTGATAGTGTGCAGTGTGCTTTTGGAAATCACACATTGAACTTTGAATTTATAGCCACTTGGTTAGGAAAATCATCGATGTGACTGGAGAGATGCTTGGTGGTTTCAAGTACTTGCTGCTCTTGCAGAGGACCTGAGTTCAGTTCCCAGTACCCATATCAGGTGGCTCATAACCACCTGTAACTCCAGCTCCAGGGATCCTGTGCCCTCTTCTTCTGGCCCCCATGGGGATCTGCACATATGGGACATATGCTCACACAGACACATATGTATACACATAGATAAAAATGAGCTAAATATGTATGTAGTTAAGTCCAGCTTTGACTTTCTGATCTTTCTGCTGGGATCACAGGCACAAATCACCAGGTTCAGCTTCATTGATGTTCCTTTGGAACCTCTGTGTTGGAGCACTCAGTCCTAAATGGCATGTCTTCATTAACCCTCCCTTTGGGGGCTCTATTCAAAAGAGGAGGGAGAAAGACTATAAGAACCAAAGGGGTAGATGACTCCTTCAAACACAGCAGGACCAGTGTAAATATGAATTCACAGGGGCTGTATAGTAACATGCAGGGCCCTCAGAGGTTCAAGCCAAATTGGGTTCCAGAGCAATATGGGCTCCTACCCCTGACCATGATCCTATGTGCAAATGATATTTGCTTGCAAAGAAAACTTAGTTTTCTTCAATGAAGTCTCATCAGGGTATATTAACCTCATGTCAGGGCAGACCTCATGTCTGGCACTAGGTGGCCAACACAAAATGAACCAATGGAGTTTTGCAGACTTTTTGTCTCAAATTGCTTTGTTTGGGCATGTTTTGTCTTATTGGTCTTGCCTGTATATTTTGTTCTCTGTGTGTGTGTGTGTGTGTGTGTGTGTGTGTGCATACGCGTGCACAGACACATTGTGTGCGTTTTTGCTTTGTTTTCTTGTTTTTAAAGAGAGAAAGGATGTGCAATTGGGTGGGTGGGTAGTTCCTGGGAGGAGTTGGGGAAGGAAAAACGTGTGATCAGAACATATTGTATGAAAAAAAATTTCAATTAAAAACCCTCTGCAAAAAGACTGCAAGTCTTTTCCACAGAAGATGTTCCTAGGTGAAAGGTATCAGCAGTTGACTTTTTTAATCTGTGGATGACGTCCTGGTGCAAGGACAGGCTTCGGGCTGCATACAAATGCGACATTGGAATGCAGCCACCACCCTGACTAATTCTACTTCTTTTCTCTGGTTATAGCTCTCATTACACCAAGTCCCTCAAACAGATGGTGGTGTGGTGTGTTTTTGTCCGATCATCTTTGCTACTCAATTATTTAATTTAGGATGAGTTTTGGTGCCTTTGCGTTTGCTTTGGGGGGACCTTGCATCACCAGACAGAACTGCCAGGACCATGCTTAGAAATGTCAGCGGCATCTTGATATCTGCTACTGGTCCTAGCTAATGGGAATTTTTTTTTTCTCTTTTTGAGGTTCTGGGGATGAAACTCAGGATCTTGCTCGTGTTAGGAAAGCTCTTTACTGTTGCGCTACATGTTCAGCTCCAGTGTTATGACTGTTATTTGTCCAATTCAGGTTAACTCTCTCAATGCAGATGACAGGATTGAATTAGACTAAGGTTCCTGGAAAGAAGCTAGAACAAAATTTATCTTTTCATAGCCACAAGGCAATACAATGACATGGTGTTAATGACTTAACAAAATAGTACTCTGTGTGTGTGTGTGTGTGTGTGTGTGTGTGTGTGTGTGTGTGTAGTGCTGAGGACCAAACCCAGGCCCTCCTTACTTCCCTTGGCAAAGTGTTTTACTAGCCTTGCCCCACCCCATCTACAAATGTGTTTGTTTTTTTCTTTAGACAATAAAATGCGCTTTGGCTTGAAGCTGATGTTAACTTGGTGTTCTTGCCATAAATCATCCGCTCACCACCCCAAATGCTCTGCCAGTTTGGGCAGACAAAAGCCAGCCACTTTTAAGAGGTAACATCAAAGCTGAAGCTCTGAGAGTGAGCCATTTAGCTGTGCACTGAGTGCTGCCCGGAGAGCCTGGGGACTGACCTTTCTCTCTTTTGGCACTGACTGTCGGGGAGGAGAAGAGTGACCTTGAGCCCTAATCTAGAAATCATCATGCATTGTTCTAATTATAAAGCCACACAATTGCCCGGTCACTTGGGCATAGAAAAGATCTTCAGCCGTGGTTTTCTCACTCACAGCGTCTGAATCTTTTTGAAGGTTGGTGGGGTCACCAATGGCATCATTGCTGAGTGGCTTGTGGGTCTGGCAGCTGTCCTTGTAGGAAGTGACTATGGGTGCCTCCTTCCCTAGAACTTGAGACCTTCTGACATTAGTTTCTCATCCATAGGACTGACATCGAGGATTCTCTTGGATAGTCAGCATTTGGGGAAGAATAAGTCAGCGACAGGGACCCCCTACCTAAACGAACATTTTTGATAAACTCTGGAAACACTTTTCCTGGTGAAAGAACACAGTGGTTTGGTTTGTTTTTGTTTTTATGTGTATGGCCTAAAAATATTTTTTAGGTTTATTTATGCGTATGAGTGTTTTTTTTCTTGCATGTATGTACACGCAGCATGTGCCTGCTGCCCAGGGAGGTCAGAAGAAGACATCGGGATCTCCTGTAACTGGAATTATGGATGGCTGTGAGCTGTCATGTATGTGGGTGCTGGGGAATGAACCTAGGTCCTTTGCAATCGGCATCCCCCGGCATCTAGTTTCCATTTCATATAGCTGTGCCCTATCTTGAGCCTCTCACAGTTCTCTAACCCAAACTGTCAATCCTTGTGTAGGAAACGATGCTTACTGACTTCAGCCAGCCAGCTAGCCTTTCGAGTTTCTGCACTTGAACTCATTTAACAAACCAGACACCTTCGTCCGATGTGCAGATGCAGTGCACAATTTGCCTTGCATTTGATAGCATTCTTCATGCTAAGATGTCAGGCCTTGGACCCAGGCTGCCTGAGTCTAACACCTGGCGCTGTCACTTAGCAGGTTCTGAGACTTGAACAAGTAAGTTAGCCCCTCTGGGCTTCCGTTTCCTCATCTGGGACGTAGGAATAATCACGATGCTGCCTGTGTTGTGTTGTTCAAGTATTAAATAAGATGATTCAAGACAAGCGCTCAGACATGTCAGCGGGTAACTACCACTTGGTTATTTTCAGGAAAGAGCATTAATGACGTCAGTCAAGGTGTGCTTGGTTGCCAGGAACGGGAAGGCTCTTCGTGTTAATGCAAATGACATGACGGTTTTCTTGGCAATAACTCGAGTGATTGCCTGCAGCCCCCATGAGAGCTGGGATAGGTGGAAAGCCCCAGAAAGAAATGTTGACGGCCTCATAGGCTGCTTCTTCCATCTCCCACAGCGTTTTCCACTTCCCTCTCTGCATTGGCTCGTTTGTTTTCTGTAGACCAGCTTTCTTGGTGAACCACTGTCTGTATACGTGTCTAGAAAGATGCCCAAGTCTACGTAAGATATTTGTTGAGCAGTCCCTTGTCATGTGACTGCTTCCCAGCATGCTGCGGCCATCACCTTTCCAGGCCAGATGGGAGGAGAATGTGCAGTATGTCAGCCTTTTCTCAGGACTGCTGAAACAAGCTGAAAGCAGTTTACAGCTTTGGGGTAACCACATGACAGTATCCAATTATGTATTTAAAAAAATCCTTTCATTCAAGGGTGATATGTTAATAAAAGGGCGTCTGGATGGCTTTTGACAAACTGATGCCTAATGCTCAGAGGGCAACCTAACAGCCTGAACCTGCAGCTGCATGCCTGCTCCTTTCAGCACCTTGAACAGTCAGATTAGCATTTGCATGTTCTTATACTCCAAATTAGAGACTATATCCTTGTGTCTTGATCCTTTTTCTTCTTTTAAAAGTAGATTTTTCTTGTCTGTGTATGAATGTTTTACGTGCATACATGTCTGCGCACTGTGTGTGTGCCTAGTACCTGTGGAGGTCAGAAGACTATGTGGGATTCCTTTGGTACCCATGGGGGTACCAGGAGCTGAACCAAGGTCATAGCTCTTGTAGACCAGGCTGGCCTTGAACTCACACAGATCCATTTGCCTCTTCCTCCTGAGTGCTAGGATTAAAGGCATGTGTCACCACAGCCCAGCTTGCCGAACCATCTCTCCAGCCCCAATTCCTTCTCCTTAGCATCATGTGATGGAAGAATTCACATCCGTATCTGATGCAGGTTGGTGGAGGAGTACTCACTCATAGTCTGTGTGACTACGCCATGTTTAATCTGGTCCGCTGCTGCTGGCTACTTGGATAGTTTTGTTATAGCTGAGGAAGCCCTTTAGGTTTAGATCCTCCTGCTTCCACCTCTCCATTGTGAGATTACAGGCCGGCACCACCATGCACAATCGGTGTGTGCTAGGCAGGCACTCTACCATCTGAGATACAAGCAGTGTACCAACCAATTGAGCTACTTCCCCAGCCCCGCAAGCCCCTTTTTGTTGTTGCTGTTTTGTTGTATTTGAAACAGTTTCTCTGTGTAGCTCTGGTGGTCCTGGAACTTGCTCTGCAGACCATTCTGGCCTTGAATTCAGAGGTCTGCCTGCCCCCATCTCCCGAGTTCTGGAATTAAAGGTAAACACCATTCTTTAAAGTGATAATAGTGAGCTTCTGTTGAACTTGTTGATGCTGACTTTTCCCACCAGGAGCTTACGGAATATGTGTTGAATTATCTCCATCCTGTGTAGTTGAACTCTCCTGTGACACTCCTGTTTGACTGTATCTGGATGCCTCTTCTCCTTCAGGTGACTGTCATGGTGTGAGGGCACCGCCATGTTGTCCACACTGTGTAACTTTGGTTAGGTGCTCACCTATTCAATTTGCCTCTGTCCTTTGGACATAAGCTCTATTTATAGGCAGGTTTGGGATAATCTGTCACTTAGGCTAAGTTGAGTTGATCTAGGGGTAGACATGTGATCCAAATTGAAGCAATCAATCATTTGTCTTCTGGAAATTTCAAATTCGGAACTATTCGAGGCAGAATGCTGCTGGGAGACCCTGGGTCACTGTTGGGGACAAGAGGCATAATGGATCGATCCTCTTTTCCATAATTCCTAATCTCCTACCCTAATTTTTAGGGTAAATAGGGATCTCTTTATGTGGCTTCTAAATCACAGTGTAAACCTGTTTGTGATTAAATTCCAAAATGTAAAATAGGGACAAGTGTTGTAAAGTCCCATCTGTGGTGAGGCCAGTGAAGGCTAGCTTTGTTGTGTGTATCGTGACTTCAGCTCCTTTCCAGAACAACAACACTGCGGTTATGATAAAGATTTTTGAGCCAGGAATTTTGGTAATGAGACATTAAGTTCATGGGAGGAGTAAAGGGAACTTGATCCAGGGGCGGTATGAAAATTCTAAAAGGTGGGTGGTGGAGACCCTGGGTTACAGTGTCCTAGTCAGGGTTTCTATTGCTGTGAAGAGACACCATGACCAAGGCAACTTTTAGAAGGAAAACATTTAATTGGGCTGGTTTGCTTATAGTTTCAGAGGGTCAGGCCATTATCATCATGGTGGGGAGCATGGTGGCATGCAGGCAGACATGGTGCTGGAGAAGTAGTTGAGAGTCCTACATCTTGCAGGCAACAGGAAGTCAACTGAGACACTGGGTGGTATCCTGAGCATAGGAAACCTCAAAGCCCACCCCACAGTGACACACTTCCTCCAACAATGTCATACCCACTCCAACAAGGCCACACCTCCTAATAGCTCCACTCCCTAAGAAATTATGGGGGCCAGTTACATTCAAACTGCCACACAAGGCTTTAGGTCTTGGTGACATTGAAGATTATGCTTCTTCAATTTGGGGTTTCTGTTTTAGAAAAGATAGAAGTAAAGACATTATAAATTAGGATATTCTGGGAGAGCAAGGAGGAAGGGATAGAGATGAATTCACTGTGGGAAATAATAAATTTAATATCCTGGTGAAATAACTAGATTGTTCTGGTCAGGAATATGGGGTTCAGAGTTTGGACAACTTGGAGTCCTGGGCTCTGCCCTGCACCCTGTGACCCTAGGCACCTGTTTCCTGGAACTTTCTGAAGTTTTACTTCCCCTGCCACAGGGTGGTATCTCCTAGCCAGACTTTTAAAAAAGAGAGAGGAGAAACAGCAGGCACAGAAAGGGTGTATGTAACCTACTGCCTGGCAATTAAGTATTCATAAAATATGCATTCACGGGATGTTGCGGCTGTGAAGGAATCTAGGGCGCCACTGCAAAACAAGGAGGGAGTCCTGCAGCGAGGGAACTCTTGCCCGGTGGAACTGCTACTCCAGCAACTGCTCAAAGTGGCAAAAAAAGGAGGTGTTAGGAAAAGCCAAAGTCACAGAGCTGGTTTGGCACACTTTTTAGAAGGAGCAGGACCCAGGGCAGGAGGAGGGTTGTGGGGGAGGGGAGAGGAGGAGGAGCAGGCAAGGGCAGGTCGACTGGCTCCTGAGGATGAGGGTGCTGGGTGACAGCCAGAGAGCGGCAGCCAAGCCTAGAGTCCAATAAGTTTCAGATGGATCTTTTCTCTCCCTAACGCTTAGGGTTCAGTTACAGTCAAGTACATTAGAGTTAGAAACAGCCATGTATTACGTATTCAAATCCGCAGGATGACTGACTGCTCCAGGCAGCTGTTATCTGCAAGTCAGGTCTTGCCAATATGGAGATGAACCAACCTCTGGAAACTCTTACCTTGTCGCCTATCCTGCCCCTTTGCATACTGGGCTCTTGCTGCCTGCTGCTGCTATGTATCTCTCTGGAAGACAGCCAAGTAGACAACTGTAAAATGAACACTCAAGCTAAGTGGACCAAGCTTTCCCCCATTTTCAGTTCTTCAGCTTATAGCGTTTGCTCCTGCTTCCCTGACTTTCCTCAACAAATGGGAAAAAGTTATATTTTGGTACGTCAACATGGTAGTAAGGCTTTGAGACGTGTATATTCATTTCTTAGGGAAAGGGACAGGAAGAGGGCTAGGGTCCTGGAAACAAAATGGCCATCAAAGTCACCTGCAAGCCAGAGGCATTTGAATTCTTGTCTCTCAGATTCAAAGAATGAAATTCATGGAGCAGAGAGGGTTAGTTTTTTTTGGGGGGGGGGAGGAGTGTGAGGTAGGGGGTGTATTCTAGGGGACTGAAGGGAGGGAAAGAAGGCTGAGCTCCTGGGCAGTAGGAAGGGTACCAGGGTACCAGGGACGGGTGGGATCCCATTGAGCTTCACTGCTTGGGAGTTAATGGTGCTTTAGTGGACGAGGAAGGGAGGGAGTGGGCTGGTCAGTCCAGTTTTTATTCCAGGTTTCAATGTCCTTGAAGTCTGGGTCACAGCCTCAATATGGTTTCCAGGAAAGGGGTACTCTTTTGGTGGAGAAAGAAACAGAGACCCCCCCCCCCACACACACACACTTCCTGGCATCTTCAGCCTCAGGCCATGCATGGTAAAACCAGAGACACTAGATTAGACACTTGTGGCCTCTTTGGCCTCTGCACGGACAAAGTTATGGGCATTTGCAAGGGCATTTCCAGCCTTTAGTCAAGAAAGGTGCTAGTCACTCCCCTCCGTGCAATTGCCTAGTCAATTTCTATCTCCTGGTCTCAACTGTAGGAGAGAGGAGAGTAACGTGTCCTTAGCAGGGAAAGGAAAAAGAATGGTGTGTTAATGTTTTTTTTTAAATTTATTTATTTTTATTTATTTATTTTGCCAACTTGACACAAGCTAGAGCCCTCTGAGAACCTCAGGTGTGGATGCGGTGGTTCACACCTTTAATCCCAGCAGAAGGAGGCAGATCTCTGAGTTTCAGGTCAGCCTGGTCTACATAGTGAGTTACAGAAGAGCTAGGGCTATGTAGAGAGAGATCCTTTCTCAAAAATGTCCTTCCCCAAGTAGAGAGAGAGAGGAGAGAGAGGGAGAATGGGGGAGGTGGGAAAGGAAGAAAGGAGGAAGAAACTCCTCCATCAGACTGGCCTGTGGGCAAGGGGGGCATTTTCTGGATTAATGATTGATGTGAGAGAACCCAGCCCATTGTGGGCAGTGCCACCCTTGAGTGGTTGATCTCTAGTTGCATAAGAAGAAAACTGAGCCAGCCATGGGGGACAAGCCAGTAAGCAGCATTCCTCCATGGCCTCTGTTTCAGTTTCCTGCTCGCAGGGTCCAGCCCTGCTTTTGCGTTTCTACTTTGGCTCCTCTCAGTGATAGATGACTATTGGGATGTGTAAAGCTAATAAACCCCCCCCCCCCCCAAGTTGCTTTGGTCGTGGTGTTTTATTAGTGACAGAAAGTAAAATAGAACAGGTGGGAAAGAGCTGACCCCGACTTTGGAGACGCATGGAGAGGTCAGGAGGATGAGGAAAGTCCTCCAGAAAATAGGTTGCTTTGCAAAGGGAAGAGTGAGCTCACACTGTCCACTGTGGGAGTGGAATCCTGCTTTCTCAGCCTCCCTGTTCTGAGCAGTGGGTGTGGGCTGTCCCAGGAAGGGCAGGTGGAAGGGTCAACAGCTGTGACAGCATCGCTGAGGTGCAGTTCTCCTTAAAGGAACAGACCACCCAAGCACAGGGACGGATTTGAGCCAACCTCGCTGGGTGTGTCTGGGTTCTGCTGAGGAAGGCCTGGTGTAATAATAGCTTTGTTCCGGGGGATTAAAATAAATATGTTGAAGCAATCTGGTTTTAGGTTATGCTGCAATTGTGAATTTTCAAAGATGATTTTAAGCTGGGCAGTGGTGCATGCCTTTATCCCAGCATTCGGGAGGCAGAGGCAGGTGGGTCTACAGAGAGGCAGCCTGGTCTACAGAGTTGAGTTGCAGGGCAGCCAAGGCTACACAAAGAAGCCCTGTCTCGAAAACAAAAACAAAACAAAACAACAACAACAAAAGAGTCAAAACTATTTTCTAAATTAGCTCTGTTGACCCCATGTCACTTTTAGGATTGGCCTACCTCCATCCTCCATCTTTTTCTTTTAGGTATTTGAGGGAGTCTTGCCAATCCCAAAATTACTGGGGCTGGCTTTAAAGAATTTAAAAGGCATTCTTTTTAGTCCTCAATTCTCAAGAGATTAACCTGTTGTTTTTGCAAAGCCCAGGGTTTTTTGTTTGTTTTTGTTTACCCTAAGTAACCGCCCTGCCCTTTATTTGCAGCTAAGTATTTAAAAGTGTTTCAAAACTGTGGGTCATTGCTAGCGCGGACACTTCAACTGAACATAGGTTTATTTTTAGGCTGAGGAGTTACCCAAATTAGTGGGCTCCTCCTCAAGCCCGCAAGTCTGGCCCTACTAACAGTCACCCGCAATCGGCCTACGCCTAGGACCCCGGAGGGCAGAGCCCACCACCTCCTCTGCCCCCACCTCCGGGCGCGTCCGGAAAGTCACGAACACCTCTGCTTTCTTTTCTTCTAAGCAAACGCAGGTTCGGCTATTTCCGTCCCTGGTCTTCGGCAAGTTCCGCCCTTGCCGGTCGGAAATGGCCGCCGGCCGGCAGGGGGAGCGGAGGATTCGGCGCGGCCTGGGAGGCGCGCAGCCGGCAGCCAGAGCGGCTTGTGGGAAGCGGAGTTTTGGGCAGGAGACGGCGATGGCTCGTCTCTGACTGGAAGCTGGTAAGGGTCCGGGTGGCGTGGGAGCCCGATGACCCGGGCAGGGCAGGAGGGCTGGCGGGAAGGACCCGGCAGCTTCGAGCGCGCGGCCGTGGCGGGCGGGAGCGACAGTGGCTGTGCCCGGATCTGTTGTGGCGGCGTAGCCGAGTAGGCCTGCCCCGTGCCGGGGGGCCTCGCTCCGCTGGGGCCGGGCACTAGCGGCCCGCAGAACCATCTCCTTTGGAAACGCAGCCCTCACCTCCCGGTGCTCAGTTCCACATCTGGCTGGTTCTCCCTGCACAGCTGCGTGCTGCTGCCCGCCGGGCTTTTCTCTCCAGGTGGCCACTTCCTGCCAGGGGTCCAGGTGCTGCTGTGCTCTGTGTCTGTCTGGGGCCTGGGTGTGCCGCAGCAGAGGACGAGGGATGCAGGTCCATGCGCCCCGAATGGGGGGTGACCTCTCTGTAGGCGACAACCCCAGATCAGAACCTTGGGGATGAGCGGGGCAGCACCAGGTGCTTTCTCTGGCTCCACAGCGAGCCAGCTGCTTAGCCCCTGTTGATATACCTATGGCCCTCAGTCCATTGAAATTCGGTGGGTGCCAGCTCCTCCCAGCCTGGATTGTTGCTCTTTAAATTCGAAAAGCCTTTATCAGGTCCTCTTCTTTTGGGGAGGAGGAAACGCAGTATGTGATTTAAGAGATGGCTTTAGCTTTGTTTCTCTTCACTTTGTCTTGTTCTTTCAGTTGGAGAGTCTGGCATTTCAGCGCTGGTCTCCTAGATCCCCATTATATCCCTGTCCGTTCGTCCATCTGTCCGTCCGTCCATCCATCCATTTATCCATCTATCCAATGTTCCAACCACGAGTTTCCTGTCTATTGCTCAACAGTTAGTCTTCCCCTCTGGCCCAATGACTTTAATTCTGTAGAGTCTGGGATGGTGGTTCCTCCTTGGGAATTGGTAACCTTGAGTGAAACTTGCTTTTCTCAACAACTTGTTCCAGCAGAGGACTTTTAAATCATTTGTGATGAAAGAAACGCCACTTTGTTAAACTCTTACTTGGTGAGTTAAGTATACCCTTTCCTGTGAGAATTCCCTGCTCCTTGCCTGTGGGGAGCCTGAGGGTTGAAGTTGGTCGAATTGCTTTCTGGTGGAGACCTACAATTGTGGATCTTCAGAATTGTGTGAGTTTTTGTTTTGTTTAGTCATTAGAGACCGGGTGACACTGTAGCCCAAGCTGGCTCGGAGTTCTCAGTGAGCCTGTTGCTTCTGCATCTGTAGTGTTGGGATTGCAGGCTGGGGCCATGGCACCCAGACCTTGCGTCTTCAGAATTCTTGAGACATGGGTTAGGTCACCAGAGGTGAGGAGTAGAACTAACAAAAAGTTTGTGGTGTGGGTGTCTTCATTCTCTCACCCCTCATTTTTCTATAAGAAAAACCATTATTAAATATTTGGTGTGTGTTGGAATCCCTTAGTGACTAGGTCTGAGAGCTTTTGCCTGCGAGTGAAAAGACTCAGTGACCAGGTAGGAGACAAAGACAGGTTCTAGGTGAGGGGGAGGTCCAGAATATACTAGAAACTTTGGGAAGACAGTGTGCTGGCTGGAAAGGCTGTGCTGCGTAAAGGCGCAAGAGCAGGGTGTGATAGTTTTCACCTCTAATCCCAACACTAGGGAGGCTGAGGCAGGAGGCTGGCCATGAGTCCCAGACCAACCTGGTATACGTGGTGAGCTCTAGCCTAGCGGTCAAGGGAAAGTCAGTAAAAGGTGGTACAGGAGTTAGGAGCAAAGTGGTTGCTGTCCACCTGAGAAATAACTAAGTCTGTTTGCTTTTTACCTCTAGAACCCAGGGCTTCCCACATGCAATAGTGGCCAGCACACCATCCAGCTACAGCCCTGGCTCTGGTGGTGACTCTGGAGTGGGGTTAATGGGATTGTTGGAAGTAGAGTCAGATATCAGGCAGAAGAGCATCTCACCAGATGTAGCCCTGGGTGGGCAGAAACTGTCTTTGTATATGGTTTAGGGTGGAACAAGGACTAAGAACCAAGGTCCTTTAATTAAAACGTCTAAAGTGGCCTGCTAGTCTTTGCTGGAGAGCTAAGTTTAATTGAGAAAGTTTTGGGTGAGCTGTTTCTTTCCAGGCAAGCTGTGGCAACACACACCTGAAACAACATTTGCTAGGTGGTCAGGAGCATCAGGAGCCTGAGGTCATCCTTAGCTGTGTAAGCTGTGTAACCTGGACTACATGAGACCTATGTCAAAAAACAAAACAAAACAAAAAAGCCAATAAGCAAACCATCAAATATTTTATTTACTTTTGTTTACTGTTGGTATCTGTTTCCTTTAAAAATCTGTAATAACAAGGTAGCTGGTATGTTATAGGTTCTGGAAGTAGCAAATTGTGGGCAGATGAAACTGAGAACTTAGGACAGAGGTCTTGTCATCTGTAGCATGGCCCTCTCCTGCCTGAACCAGTCACCTGCTCCTTGCATGTTTGCAGTCTTTATTTCTATAAATAGGTGTAAGAGAAGCAGGATCTAGAAAACACACAAACCCTATAACCTTGAAGTACAGACGGACAGAGAGACTCATTTAGTATCGCGGCTCCTCTACATAGGCCATAATAAGCGGTGTAGAGTATTGCTGAGAGGCATCCAGATGACCCCTTAAAGTCCCAGGGATGGAGCCTTAGAAAGGAGGACGGTAGAGTCTATTGAGGAGCAAGAGCAGCACCTTCATAATATAGAGCAGAATCCAATGCATCCAGTGATTAAAACCTGCCTGTATCCATCGGCCAGTGAGCAAAGCTGTGCTCGCAGTATAGCGGGGAAGAGCAGGCGGGCTAGCTCCGGTGCCTGCCCTAAGTATCGCCTCTCATTAGCTCACTCTTACTTTTGTATATTCTTCCGTTTAGCTGGGCCTAATACCTTTGAGATTGGTCACGATGTTAATGATTAACATCCAGACGGTCGCCTTGTGGACACTTTACCCTGTTATCCTGTCCTCTCCCATGGCATCATCGGAAGTGCTTTCAACTCCTTTTAAATATTTTCTTTTTCAGTGAAAATATTTCATATCCCAAGGGAGGAATACAGAACAGAAATAGGTTGGGACTATTAAGCCCTCAGCATATGTAACAAGACGGTTAAAATATGTAAACCCATGGGGCTGGAGAAATGGCCTGTGTTTAAGAGTGCATGCTGGGGGGCTGGAGAGATGGCTCAGTGGTTAAGAGCATAGCCTGCTCTTCCAAAGGTCCTGAGTTCAATTCCCAGCAACCACATGGTGGCTCACAACCATCTGTAAAGAGGTCTGGTGCCCTCTTCTGGCCTGCAGGCATACATACAGACAGAATATTGTATACATTAAATAAATAAATAAATATTTAAAAAAAAAAAAAAGAGTGCATGCTGTTCTTGTAGAAGACCTGAAGTTTGATTTTAGCGCCTGCATCAGGCAGTTCACAACTGCCTGGATCTCCAGGTACAGGGAACCAATACCCTTCTGACCTCCTTGGGCACATATACAAGCACACATATACATACAAACAAATAATACATGTCTAAAAATAAATCTAAAATATAAACACAATGTAATGATGGATTATAATAGTGTTTTTTTTAACTTTATAAGTTCTTTGCCATCTTTGTATTTTTGTTTTTTTTTTTCCCTCCTTCTTCCATAGAATTTATTCTTTAGGGGATGGAGAAGATGGCTCAGCTGTTAAGAGTCCTGGCTGCTCTTCCAAAGGACCCGGGTTCAGTTCACGTCACCCACATGGCAGGGTCTGTAATTCCAGCTCCAGGGCATCCGAGACTGTCACACAGATACACATGTAGGCAGAACACCAATGCACATAAAATAGAAATAAGTGAAAATCATTAAAAAAAAAAAAAAGAATTTATTCTTAGCTCTGGCTGTCCTGGAACTCACTCTGTAAACCAGGCTGGCCCTGAACTGAGTGATCCACCTGCCTCCTCCTCCTGAGTGCTGGAGTTAAAAAGGCGTGTGTGCGCTGCTGCCCACATTCCCACCCTTACCCCCCCCCCCCACCATCAGCTTAAGAATTTATTTTTTAAAGTCACTGAGAGGCTGGAGAAATGACTCAGATAGGCGTGTATGTATTGCCTTTGCAGCAGACCTGGGTTTGGATCTCAGCACCCACATGCTGACTTCCAACCATCTGTAACTCCAGTTTCAGGGGATCTGATGCTCCCTTCTGACCTCCGTAAGCACCGGGCATGTATGTGGTACACCTCCATACTTTCAGGCCAAACACTCATACACATAAAAAAATGAGATAAATAAATCTAAAGACCAAGTCGCTGATAGATAAGAGGCTGTTACCAGATTGCTGTGTGGGGGCCGGGGGAAAGGGGAGTCTAGGGAGAAGACCCGAATGAATCTGGACCCAGCAAGTGGTCAGGTTCTTAAACTGGTCCGCAGTATTTACTGACCTGTCCCCTTCTGAAACCTTACCGTGAAGTCGCCATCCCAGCTCGGAGACTCGGTCCAGAAGGCATTTCCTTAGATCCAGCTGTGACTTTTTGTTTCTTAGCATCACCATTATGGACTACAGAGAAGAATCCCATATGTGGGGAGACAGTCACCATGTTTCCTTCTTAGCTTTGACACAGGTTGCACACTGGTGTTTGTTTGAGTAAAATAAGGCCTTCCCAACTTACACAGAAATGTCTAGAAGTAGGGAGATTTCGTGTTGAAAACCTACTTTTGTCTTCTCTGGAGGAAACTGTTGTAGGATTTGTGCTGCACAGGTGTTGGCGGACTGCATTTTGCCGTCTTTACTGGCCAACCGAGCTTGTCTGTCTCTTTTTAAATTTTTTTTTTCTTTTTATATGCATTGGTGTTTGAGGGAATTGGATCCACTGGAACTTGAGTTACAGACAGTTGTGAGCTGCCATGTGGGTGCTGGGAATTGAACCCAGGTCATCTGAAAGAGCAGCCAGTGCTTTTAACCGCTGGGCCATCTCCTCTCTGGCCATCTCTCTCTCTCCATCTTGCCAGTCCGTTTGACTCTTAAGGCCTCTGCTGTCCTCAAAGTAGTTCCATTTCCACCAGCTGTTTCTCGTTTGACGGTTTTCAATCCCTTTGCCAGCCTCTGAGTCCTCTGGCCTCCATTTACTGTGTTAATGGCCTTCAAGTGTGGCGCTCAGCACAGATGGCAGAATTCTGCACACGCTGAGGACACAGCCACCTTTGCTTTTCAGTCTCCACTTTGGGGGGAGGAGGGGGCAGACGGGGCGGGGAAAGCAAGACCAAATTCAAGCTGATGGGCTTCTCCTAAATAGTTGATTTCCTTGCTTTACTGATTGCGGTAGCTCTGCCTGTGCTCAGTTAAATGCAATCTTCCCCGTGCAGTTTGAGATCAAAGTGCTCGCTTTGTCTTTATCTCTATTGGATTTCCTCTGCAGAAATCCAGCTGATAGCTTTTGTATCTTGGGTTTTCTCCCAGTCTTGACTGACTCCTCCCATCGTGACTTCCTTTATGTCTTAGTTGTAAAACACCAAGAGCACTGTGGCTTTGAATGAAGAAAACAGTTGATAAGGGCCCCAAACTTGTGATTAATGAACTCTATGGAGAACGGAGGTGGGGTCAGGGAGGGGTGCTTAAAGGAACATGCCATGCACAGGGGGTGAGGACCCTCCCTGACTTGATTTGACACAGTGGCCTTCCAATAAAAAGCCTGTGAGCATCTGGGCATTTTCTGGGCAAGGTACTTGTAAGTCAGTGGAGTCCTAGAGTCCTGAGGATCTTTGAGGCCAATTGCTCTAGTCTTTTCCCTTTAGGAGTTAAAAAGGGACTAAGTGGTGGCTCCTGAGTGGTGCCAGGATCATCAGGAGTTCGAGGCTTGCCTGGGTTACATAGACTCTACCTCAAAAAAAAAAAAAAAAAAAAAACAAACAACCAACAAACAAAAAACCCAAAGTGCCAAGGGCGTATGAGTTAGGAAGAAGGAGGCTTTGTAAAGGACTGGTGAGTCAGAAAGATGGCAGTGATAACGCAGGGTAGAACTCTGTTCCCAATAGTCACAAGCTGGATTACAACTGCTTTCGCTTCAGCTCTGCATCTCATTAGGAGAGAGGTCCAGGCTACTAATGCTACCGACTCTACAGGCCACAGAACAAAGGAAAAGTCCTGTATCCCTGAGAAATGGAAGCCTGAGAAAGACCAGCTCAGTCTTTGTCATGCCACAGCTTGACTGTTCCAGAAAAATTCACTAGCACATTGTGCCTGAAGACCTTATTAAACTGCTCTTTGTAAGTCTGGCTGTTCTGGAGCTCATGTAAACTAGGCTGGCCTCAAACATACCGAGCTTTGCCCCTTTAGTGCTGGGATATTAGAGAGAGAGAAAAAGAATAGGAAGAATGAAAAGATCCTGTGTAAGTTTGTAAAATAAAAGAGCCACAGGTGGTGTTTTGTCTCTGTGTGTTTTCTAATCAGATACATGGTTTCAAATATTATTTACCACTAATATATCATTTAACATGTTTCCATCTTATTGAAAATTATTGAAAAGTTTGCAGCCTGATGTCCATATAAGAAACATATTTTACACTTAGCCATTCTTAACTTCTTGGATGTTTTGTTGTATATATTGTAGAAAGAATGCTGAGGCGTTTACATCTTATGTGTAGGTCTTTAGCACATAGAATATATTCCTAGAAAATGAAATTGCTAAGTCAAAGATGGGAAAAGCTAAGACTTAGATCATAAATGACCTCTATTTGCACCTGTCCTTAATGTTTTAGTATCCTTAATGTTTTAGTATAGACATTCTTTTTTAAGATTTATTTATTATGTATACAACATTCTGCCTCCATGTATGCCCACATGCCAGAAGAAGGCACCAGATCTCATTACAGATGGTTGTCAGCCACCATGTGGTTGCTGGGAATTGAACTCAGGACCTCTGGAAGAGCAGCCTGAGGCATCTCTCCAGTCCCTAGTATAGACATTCTTGCAGGCCATTTTCTTCCTGTTCTTGATTCTGGCTTTCTGGAAGTGGAGTTAAGGGTCAGGACAGCCTCCATTTGCCAAACTGTATTTCAGGAAGGTGTGTGACCCTGGATTCTGGTAAGTAGCAGAGGGCAAACCGTTCTTTGCTGACCCATTGGTGGAAAGCATCACTGTATTTGTTAGAAATGTTTCTCTGCCTGGAAGGCACACTTTTAAACAAGCTTATTTGACTCCCCTTCAGCCCTTCCTTTTAGTAACTTCTTTATCTTTTGGCCACTGTTAATGTTTCTGCCCTTTAAACTTTGGTCAGGTAGCAAATCAGCCTTTTGATTGACACACAGACAGACAGACACACCCCTTTGATTTGTAGGTAATTGTGTTGAACTGCTGTGTCTGGGCTGTTGTGTGTTTAGGTTCGTAGGAAAGTGACCATGTTTAACTTGAACTGAAGTGACTGGCGTGCTTTCCTTTTCTTCTTATGCTTCAGATGTGACAATTTTTACTTCATCTGGAAGTTTTTATTCTGGTTTGTCATAGAAATTCTCCCCCTGTAGGTAATTATCACATTATTTACTGAACTTTCCAGCATGTACTTAAAAAAGACTGCAGCAAAATATTTTCCTCTTTCCACCTTCCCTTCTTTCCTCATTTGTTACGTAGCTCAGACTGGCCTCAAGCTCACCATCCTTGTCCTAAGTGCTGATTACAGGAGTGCACATGCCCAGTTTATCCTTTTCTTTTAATTACAAAACTAGTACATACCTATTGAGTAAAAGGAATGGAGGCCTAGCGTTTCTTGTCAGTAAACAGATAGTAGATGAGTGAGAAGCTGTGCACAGGGTGCTAGGCCGCACAGACCTGGGCTTGTGTCTGCCTCCTCAGCTTGTTGGCTGTATTTTCTTAAGCAACTTTCCTGGCCTCCACCATTCACCACTTCTTTGTCTGGAAAGCAGAAATAACACTGTCCCCCCCACCCCCATGGCTTCTGAAATGATAAGAAGTGTGAATTGAGTTTTTTGGGGAGTACACTGCCCCCCCCCCAGTGGCTTCTGAAATGATAAGGAGTGTGAATTGAGTTGTTTGGAGGACGCTGTGCCTGGCACAAGGAACTGCCCCTGGATGCGGTGCCTCTGGCTTTCTGCTTTAATCTAGGTGTAGTGCTGTTTCTCTTCCTCAGTTGGCTTTAATTATATAATCATTCCCATGCCATTGGCCTTTAAAACAAGTCAGGTCTTTTGGCAGTAGCGGTAACCACGATGTGTGGAGAATCCATGCTTGGGTTCTGATAGGATTCTGCCACTTAATGAGGCAATTTTAGCTGAAATGGGAAAAAGAAAATGGTACTATAAACATGGATGGGTAGGTAGGTTTTGGGTGTACAGACTAAGACACACTTGGTAGATCATTTTCTCTTTTAGTAAAAAACACTTTAAATACGAAGAAAGTGTTGGCTTTAA
Organism: Alexandromys fortis; assembly: GCF_014885135.2. Classification (NCBI taxonomy): domain Eukaryota; kingdom Metazoa; phylum Chordata; class Mammalia; order Rodentia; family Cricetidae; genus Alexandromys; species Alexandromys fortis. Next base: position 1,435,406 of record NW_026067956.1, read on the forward strand.
TCATTGTTTATGGTTATAGTGTAGTACAGCCAGGGAGAATGTAGAAGTCCTGTGTGTGTGCATATGGGACATGGACACACCCTTAGATGAATGTGATCATAAGTGCTACCATTCGTACCATAGTGGACAATGGGCTTTGGTTTGTCGTGTGCAGTGCAGTGACATCCACCTGTAAGGTTGATGGAAGATCGGGGCGGTGTATTGAGGAATGGAATAGACTTAACCTGGCACATAGTGAGCATTCAATAAATGTTGGCTCACAATTTAATTGAGAGCCATGTTAAGCACATGGAGGGTTTCAGTTGGAAACACCTGGAAAGGGCCTAGTGCCTGGCAGCCCAAGTGGAACCAGCCACTCCTTTGTGCTTCTCCATCTCTGAGTATTTTGGCATAATTTTCTCTGCTTCCTCTTTGTCTCCCCTCCCTCCAGCTTTTTTGGATATAACCGTTGAAAGACACTAAAGAAGACCCAAGTAAACAGGTGTCCCAAATCTATATGGTAGGGCATCTCAGAGCATTATTCTTAAAGGAAGAATAGTCAGGGCAGTAGTTGTGATATGAGTGTATCAATAAACTTTTGAAAGCAAGGTCCCGGTACAGCAGAATAATATTCCTGCCACTTTAGGAGCCGCTAGAGGAGAAGGTGTAGCTACAGAGGAGGGGGTGATGGGGGCTGGGAGGGGGAGGACGACAAGAGGTGATGTGGGAGAGGGCAACAGGAAGGAGGAGGTGGCAGAGGAGATGAGGTGATGGGGGGGTGACAGAAGGGAGGAGGTAGTGGCCGAGGGAAGGAGAGGTGGCAGGGAAGGAGGAAGTGGGAAGAGGGAGTTGACCAAGGAGGAAGCAGGAGGTGTTTAGGGGGATAGGGATAGGTGACAGAAGAGGAGGTGATGATGGGGGAGGAGGAGGTGATGGGGAGGTGACAGAGGGGAGAACAAGGTGCTGGAGGAAGGAGGTGATGGGGAGAAAGAGGTGGGGGAGTGACAGGGGAGGAGGTGACAGAGGGGAGGAGGCTTTAAATTTCAAAATTGTCTGGGGATGAAAATGCCAGCTGAGAGTTTGAGTAGAATCTTAGTAATAGCTGCCATTTCTCTGAGAGGGATTTAAAAACTAGAGAAAAAGAATTGTTTCTCTAAGGAGTTTTTAATCTGGTTGAAGAAGAATCAGTTGAAATGATGAAACTAGGTTTTGAACCATATGATACTAAATTGAGTCCAGTGAGATCTTAGGGAGTTGCCAGTCCCTTGTATTTTGAAAAACTTTATGGAAGCTGTTAAGACTTAAAGTGGGCACAAAGGATAGTGGCTATAAGGTTTGGGTTGGTGGCCAAAGGAGTACAGTCTACTGGGGACTTTGGGAGTCCCCAAGGGAACCCTGCACGGCAGGAACAGGGAGACTAGGCAGAACACCATGCCTGGGCAGAGCACCATGCGTGGCCCTGGCCGTGATCCACCTGGTGATAAGCAGTGTCCGACTGGGCACACTGGACTGTTGGCGTGTGGACAGAGCAGTGTGGCTGCAGAGAGCTCTGGTAAACAGACCAGGATCGAAACTACAGGCGGCCTCCCACAAGAAGATACTTAGTTCTCTACATTGTCTGTTTAAGAAAACCTTCAGTTGCATTCCTAACTGCAGCAACAGACTCTGGAGTCTCAGGGACTTGTATATAGAGTCTGTCTTCCTTATATCTGCTTGGTATGGCGCTCTCTCTCTCTCTCTCTCTCTCTCTCTCTCTCTCTCTCTCTCTCTCATTTTTTTCGAAATAGGGTTTCTCTATGTAACAGCCTTAGCCGTCTTGCAACGAGCTCTGTACACCAGGCGGCTTTGAACTCACAGAGATCCGCCTGTTTCTGCCTCTCAAGTGCTGGGATTAAAGACGTGTGCCCCATTACTTGGCTGGTATGGCTCTCTTTTAGTGGGATAGTGTTTTCCTATCATTTTCTGGTAGGAGAGAGAGAATTCTCACCTGCTCTTAACTACCAGTCAGTATAAAGGACAGATTGCTCCGGGTCACTTTCCCAGACCTGGCCTTCTGGCTTTGCCCAGGCAGTAGAGTGGAGAAGTGGTGAGCAAAGAGATAACTGAGTCTGTCCACCTCTCTGTCACACGGTTCCCAGTGAGCCCCGTAAATGGCAGCTTTGATTCTGTTCCTTGGAGAATGTATTATCCTCTTTCTAGCGAACAATGATTTACAAAATGGCAAGCCATTCTTACTACAACCCAGCAATTTCACGTGGAAAAACACTGTGGCTCTCTGCAGAAACACCCAGGGAGGCCTTGATCGTAATGGGAACGAGAAGCACCTGTCTAACAAAAGGGGCTTACCTAGTGCACCCCCTTTCTGTATGGGTGGGATTCAACTACCAGTGCCTTCAAGGTAGGATGTCTCATGGTAGGAGAGCAGAGGGGGTTTGTTTTCATTTTTAAAACTCTTGCTGACCTTAAACTGGCTGTGTAGCTAAGGGTGACCTTAAACTCTTTTTAAATCGTGTGTGTATGTGTGTGTCTATGCGTGCCTATGAATGCCGTGCCCTCGGAATGCAAGAGGACATTGGAGCCCCTGGAGCCTCTGAGGTGGGAGCCAAACTCAGGTCCTCCACCGAGCTACGTCTTCAGACCTGACCTTGAGTTCTTGGTTCTTCTGCTTCCACCACGTCTGGCTTAACAGCTCTTAATATAAGGGGGAAAATCAGGTTGCAAAAGAGAACATACGGTGTCCTAGTTTTGTTAGCATGTATGCGTGGATAAAGGAAGCCGCTGCCTTTGGCAAAATAGCATTTCTGTTTCCCTCCATAAAGAGACATAACTTCTCATTAAAACGTACAAGTGAAGGGGAGGATGCAAGGGCTTGGAATCTAAGAATCTGGGCAGTGTGCTGGGGTGACCACACCTGAGGTGTTACCCTGAGTTTGTGAGCAGTAGAATGGAGACACCATGTGAGAGAATGGGTCTTCAAAGGGCTGAGTGTCCAGGAAAGCAGTAGGGGGACAGAGAGTTTCTGCCACAGGCACGCAGATGCCCCTCTTAGCCCGGGCTGTGGGTTGTCAAGAGGGGGAAATAGCCACCAAGAAAGCATGACTGTGGTTTCCTGTCTGTGGATTTTGTGTTCATGTTTATCATTGCTGTGTGGTGTGGGAGAATCTCTAGGTTGTGAAGCTGACGTGAGACCAAAGGCTGATAATAAGGCTGGCTGGATGTCCAACAGACTGTTCTAGACGGGTGCACAGAGGTTTCTCAGAATAAACGCCCTAAAGAGGGACTGAATAGAGGGTTACAAAGGAAGTGATCTGCCGCCCAATAAGAATCAGCAGCTAGAATAGGTGAGCCAGGGAAGATAAGGAGTGGGTACTGTCACACAGCGAGGGAATGGAGGCTTGACTTAGTTGTCAGTTAAAGCCTACAGGTAGATGAGTGGTGATGCTGGCAGAGGAGATAACTGACTAGTGAGGCAGACAGAGCTGAAGGCCATGGCCCGTGGGCTGCATCTGGCTCCTGGCTTGCATTTGTCCTTTTTTTTTTTTTTTTTTTTTTTTTGAGATAGGCTCTCATTTGAATTCACCTGCCTCTGTCTCCTGAGTGCTGGGATTAAAGGCGTGTGTCACTGTGCTCATCAAGTGTTTTGCTATTTATAGTTTGCAATGTAAGAATGAACATTTTAAAAGGGGTTGTCTTAATTTTTTTTGTTAAGATTTATTTATTATGTATACAGTGTTTTGTCTGCATGTATGCCTGAAGGCCAGAAGAAGGCACCAGGTCTCATTACAGATGGTTGTTAGCCACCATGTGGTACTAGGAACTGAACCTGGGTCTCCTGCAAGAGCAACAAGTGTTCTTAACCACTGAGCCATTCTCCCAGATCCTTCCACCCTTTTTAAAAAGTCTTGAGATATGCTGCAGAGGCTCTAAGTGACCCCCACGCATACTAAAATATTAGTTGTCTGGCACTTTGCTGAAAGTTTCCCAATTCCTAAAGTAGACAGATATGAAGAAACTGCCAGAAGGCAGCACAAAGGGCAGAGTGAAATTATGAAAGTATGAAAGAGATGAGAAGGGAGGAGGCCGGCATAGGCTCTGGCAGGTAGCGGATGGAAGCTCAAGGGAGAGAGAGAGGTGTGGGAGGGGGCAGAGTGTATTCAGAGACCGTGGATTATAAGTTTCCAGGTTAGTGAGCGGCAGGAGCTCCAAGATTCAGAAAGTTCAGAGTCTTCAGCAACAGCAGAGCATGGGGCCGGGGAGATGGCTCAGCTGGTGAAGTGCTTGACACACAAGCAGGAGAGCCTAGGTTGGATCCCAGCACTCCTGTAACAGCCAGGTGCGGTGGCATGCTGGCATGCATCTGTGCTGGGAGGGAGGCTCACACATCCTTGGGAACTTGCTGGTTGGCCAGTCTAGCTTAATAGACCTAAACTCCAGGTTTGGTAAGAAACCTTCTCTTAAAACGTGAAATCGGAGCTGGGTGGTAGTGGCACAAGCCTTATATCTCAGCACTTGGGAGGCAGAGGTAGGCAGATCTCTGTGAGTTTGAGGCCAACCTGGTCTACAAGAGCAAATTCTATGACAGTCAGGACTGTTAGGCAGAGAAAGCCTGTCTTGAAAAACTAAAGAATAAACAAAACAAAACAAAACAAAAAGTTAAGATCAGCTTGAAAAAGACACCCAAGGTCAATTTCTAGCCTCTGAATGTGCCTTGTGCTACCCCACACCCCATACAGAAAAACACATACAGGAGCCAAACCCATCCAGTGGGGTCAGACTGCCCACGAGGCACACGTACAGATGGATTGACATCTCACTTTGCAGCGACAACGATAATTCCAGAGGGTTCTCCAGAGTATGGTGGAAAAGAAAAATTGTATATGAGGAAGAAAGCAACAGCCTGAGGGAGGAATGAAGCACGGAAGAGGAAAGAATAACATGCGCAAAGAAAGGATGGGCGCGAACACCGTGAGCTCTGTTGACAACCGTGAGTGGAGCACCATGTGCCTGCTCTGGGTGCACAGGCATGCCCTGAGGAAGGCCGCTGTCAGAAGCATGCTAAACCTTCAGCCTGGTTAGGGCAAGACTGTGCTTTACATGTTGAGGGTGACCACTGAAGAGCACAGACAGTGCGCTTTTCCTTAGTGTGAGAGGGGACCGTACCAGTTCTGATGATAAAACATCTGCAGACATTCAGGATCCTTCTATAAAGTGGGACAGTGTTTGCTTGTCCTGCCACATCAGTGCTTCTCTACCTCCCTGATGCTGCAGCCCTTCAGTACAGTTCCTCGTGTTGTGGAGACCCCAACCGTAGAGTTATTTTCGTTTACTATTTCATAACTAATTTTGCTACTGTTATGAACCATAAAATAAATATTTGTGGTTTCTGATGGTCTTGGGCGACCCCTGTGAAGGGGTCATTTGACCCTCAAAGGGTCACAATCTAGAGTTGAGAAGCCCTGTGCTATGTGCTTTAAACCATCTCTAGATTACTAGTAATACCGTATTAGTCTGTTTTTTCTTGTCACAAAATACTAGAGGTTGAGTAATGTAGAAGATAGAGGTTTATTTAACTCGCAGTTTTTTGTTCATTGGGAATTTCATACATATATACAATGTATTTGATCTTACCAGCCCCGCACATCTCTTTCCAGCTTCTTGTCCTCTTTTCATAACCCAGCGTCCATTGGTGCTTCTCTTGTGCATGGCTGTAGGGCCACTTAACAGGGCCGTTTTCCTGATTTCTATCCAGCAGGGTTTTCAGTAGCACCTCAGCTAGGGGTGGGACTTCAGGTCCTTGTCTGTCCTCTTGGAGTTTTGAATGGCTTGTTCTCATTCATAGTTTTTTGTTTGTTTTGGTTTTTTGTTTTGTTTTTTTGAGACAGGGTTTCTCTGTGTCCTGGCTGTTCTCGAACTTGACTTTGTAGACCAAGATGGCATCAAACCCACAGAGATCCACTTGCTTCTGCCTCCCAAGTGCTGAGATTAAAGGTGTGCGCTACCACTACCTGGCTTCTTACTCATAGTTTTTGAGATTGAACATTCAAAAGACATAGTGCTGGCTTTGGCAAATGCCCCTTGGCTGTGTTGCCTTTCTGGGCCAGGGGCATTCGAGCTAGAGCATCCTAAGTGAGATTATTAAAAAACCCAAATTTGGTAATACACAGGATAAGTTGGCAGACTATGGTTGTTATGGGCTAGAACCAGGGTGAAGGAAGAATAATAACTAAAAAGGGGAAAGTGTAAAGTATAAAGATTATTATAAAGCATTATTGCAAACATTATCATGATTATGATTGCAATAAAAATGACAGGCTTGGCAGGAGACTAGACATAGGAGCTGGAGCTTGAAAATAGCTGATGCTTGTAGCCTTTTATGTGACAAACCCAGAAGGGTGGTGCCTGCATGCTGTCTCTGAGTTTGGTAGTACTTCTGAGCAAAGGTACTGTTGCTTTTCTGATGGAAAAACTGTCTCTCATGGTAAAATGGGCATTTCACTATGGGGTTCCATCCAGGGCTGGCTGCTTTGACAGTCTGTGTCTTTCCTGAATATAGCACGTTGTTTCTGACTGGGGGGGGGGAATGTAGAATTATGGGCAGAACTAAAAGCTGTTTGGAAAAATGAAGTCCTTGAAGTGACTATGACCCCAGGAGAGGCAGGGTGCAGAACAGCGAGGCAGGTATTGAGGGTGTAGCTTGTAGGAGATATGAGCATAGGTGAGGCCTGACATCATGAAAGCAGATGGACTCATTAGCAGATGATGCCGAGAGCCTTCCAGAATACTTCTCAGTATGAGGTGGGAGGAAGACTGGATGTCCCCAAGACAGAAAAAGAACGTGAGTCAAAGATGTGGGTGGGATACTAAAAATGTCCTTCCATAGAATTAAGGGAAGAGACAAGGAAGTGATCAGTGACACAGTTCATTCATTAACTCTCAGTGGACACAGTGGCAACACAGCAAGGCTGAGCAGATGAGGGTCCCGCTCTTAGGGAGTAGGGTTTAGTAGGGTTTAGTGTGGGAGGTGGGAAGAAGGAACGAAAGCGTGGGGAGGGAGCAGAAGGAAGGGAAAAGAAAGGGGAGAGAAAGGAGAAAGAAGAAAAAAAATAGGTTAATTTCAGAAAGTGTCGGGCTCATAAGAAAGGCAACTTTAAAGTGAGAGCATCAAGGAAATGGGCCTGAAGCATGAGGGTCAATGGGAAAAGCAGAAATTTCCAGAGAGTAGCAGGGACGAGGACTTCAGGTGGTACAGAACTTGGTGTGGGTGAACTAAAGGGGGGCAGCGTAGCTCAGTTTGAATGAGCTGGGGGACGGTGACCACGAAATCGGTGCAGTGAGAAGCCCCGCAGTGTTCCTAAAGGAAGGAGAACCGAGTAGTTTGCAGTATATGGGGGCAGTGCAGGCAGGGATGGGCCCGTGGTGGGTGAGGATTAGGAAGATGCACAGTGCACTTGCACTGAGAACCACCGGGAATCAATCGCCTTAGTGTGTTGGCCTTTATTTCTAGATGAGGAGAAGAGAGTTCATGGTTTCTCTTCATTTTATGCTTGAGAACTCTTAAGTTGATGGTTAGGAGACAGAGTCCACACAATTGGCCACTGATTGCTCTTTTGGCTCATGCTGGTGGATGAGGTAGAACTTAGTGGGTGAAATTCTTTAGAATCAGCGTTGGCTTCCATTTGAACATTTATCTCCATTGTCATCTCTGCTTGTGTGTTGGGCATGCTAGGAGTACTGCTGCCCAGATGCGTGGAACCCAGGGTTCTCTTGCCTTTGTTTCCTCTGTGCGGGATGAGAGGTCTGCCTGCACACCTGGCTCACGACTGATGCTGGTCCATTTATGCCTCCAGATGCTCCTCCCCTGCCTCCTGTTTGTCCTGAGCTCCATTCTAGTGTAAACATCTCTCCTATCCAGAGCTCTGTGCATCCTCTGGAAAGCTCTTGTATGCTGCCCACATTTTATAACATTTTGCCTTATACTCTCCAGCATGTCAGCAAGTCACAACTGCCCGTGAGAAAATTCCCCATTGTCTTAGTGTTTGTCGGTAGTACCTGCTCACTCCAAAGAGCTCTGCTTAGCCGTGTGCTCTGTGACTGCTGAGTCCGCAAGGGAAGCCTTTTCAGGAAGACTAATCAACAGCACCTTTCGTAGTGAGCACTTTTCAAATAGTCTCTATTTTCTCTTTAAGCCAGGAGAGCAAGCTCTGGTGTCAATGACTACAAGAACTCGTATGTTGAAGCACAATGCTACTACATAAGGCAGAGAGAGGAAGAATGCTGCCCAGTAAGGTGAGAAGGTCGCACTGGCCGCACGACCTGGATTCTGTCTTGTCTTCTCTTTATTTACTCATTGTTACAGTTGAATAAAAGGATAATGTGGGTTCTTTAGAAATGTGGTTCGTGAGTTGGGCATAGTGGTGCACACCTTTAATTCCAGCACTCAGGAGGCAGAGGCAGGTGGATCTCTGTGAGTTTGAGGCTAGCCTGGTTTACAGAGTGAGTTTAAGAATAGTCAGGGCTACATAGAGACCCTGTTTTCAAAACAAAACAAAATAAACAAAGAAATGAAGGTCTTGCTGTGGGATGTTTGACTGGATGTTATCTATTTGGGTGTGAAGATTTGTTTTCATATTTATTTTTTGAGGCAGGGTCTCACAATATAGCCCTGTCTGGCCTAAAATTCACTGTGTAGATCAGGGTAGTTTCAAGCTCAGCTAGATCTACCTGCCTCTGCCTCATGAATTCTGGTATTAAAGGTGTATGCTACCACACTCGCCCCTAAAGATTTGTGTTTGTTTTAAATCATGTGTTTGTGTGTGGATTTGTGCACATAAGTATGGGTGTTTGTGGGGGCCACAGGCTTTGCAGCCCCTGGAGCTGGAGTTGCAGGTGGTTGTGAGCCACCCCATGCGAGTGCTGGAAACCAGGCTTGGATCCTAGCAAGAGCCGTAAGCAATCTTAACTGCTGAGTGATTGTTTCGGTCCCTGTTTATCAAGTTTAAATTATCCAAATTTAGTGTTTTTTTTTTTTTTTTTTTTTTTTTTTTTTTTTTTTTTGGTTTTTTGAGTCAGGGTTTCTCTGTAGCTTTGGAGCCTGTCCTGGCACTAGCTCTTGTAGACCAGGCTGGTCTCGAACTCACAGAGATCCGCCTGCCTCTGCCTCCCGAGTGCTGGGATTAAAGGCGTGCGCCACCACCGCCCGGCCAAATTTAGTGTTTTAAGGGTGGATTTTTGTTTTACTTTTTGTCATCCTGATCACTTGTTCTCCGTAAACCTTAGTAGAATTGTCATCAGCTTTTTGTTTTGACCTGTTTGTAGACAAAAACTTATGAGACTTTAAGAGCTGCACAGCTGGGGCAGAGGTGGAAGCTGGGAGTGTGAGCCCCCGTGAGACGCATAGACGCACTCTTGCAGTTGGTGTGTCTTCCCATCTCCCTCTCCCTGCTGGAGATTGAATCCACAGATCTGACAAGACAGACAAGTGCTCTGCAGCTGTTCCCATCTTGTCTCTTGGACTCTAAAGTTTGCTGAGGGCAAGGGTCATTACACGTGCTAGGCAGTTCTTGACCTATGTTAGGTATGTCAAGAGTAGCCACACACACTTTTGCTTTCTTTTTTTGAGGCAGGGTCTTACTACATAGCACAGGCTGGCCTTGAACTCAAGACTCTCCTGCCTCAGCCTCCGGAGCGCTACCTAGAATGGCTGTGCCAGCCTCCCTGGCTGTGAGTGTGTTTTTGTGTGTGTGAAGAAGTGAACGAATGAAATGGAGTGTGTTTTGGCGTAGAGCAGCACGGCTTGACTTCTAGCTAGGTCAGTTTGAAGGGAATGTAGGTAGGAAGCCTCTCTGTTGGCCTTGGAGAGTTTGCGGAGGGCACTGGGGATGCTGTGTAGAATGCATGAGTCTCAGCACTCATGTCCTCTACTTATTTTCATAGCGCGGTAATTCCTCGTCATCTGCATGCACTGATCTCCATTTCCAAGTTTAGGTCACTGAGTGTGAGGGCCGACGGCGGGTCTTTCCCTAAAGGGCGAAGGACGATGCCCTCATTTCTAAGTCCACTGCTCTCCCTGAAAGCCCGAGTTACTGCTTCTATTTTAAGAAGGCGTGCCTGATGTCTGCTAATGGAAGATAAATAGAGGCAAGCTGGAGGATACCTTTCATCTGTTCCTGGGGGAAGTTCAAAAGAGCTCTCTTAACTCTTTTCAACTCTAAATTTAACAAACCGAGCTTCTCGAGAGTTGTTTTTGCTGAGCAGCTCACAGGGAGACTTTCATGTTAGGAGAGGACCAGCGCCAGATGGATGCTGCTTCCCTCACCTCACGGGTGCCCAGGTCTCGGGTAGGAACCACTGAGCGGGGCTGGCATGTGGGCAGGTGATGGAGCTTTGAACATAATCTTTTCAAGACTGACAAGATTCTTCTTCTTTTGCAGGCCTGACTGTCGGTAGTGACATGGAGGACGGGGCTGGCATCTCAAGCTGCCAGCTGTTTTCACCAGCCACTGTTTAACTTGAACAGAAGCGATGCATTCTGGCTGGTCAACACGGCCAAGGAACAAAAGCTATGGCAGTTAAAACGGTCCCTCCGAGCCCAGGGCCCTGTCCCTGGATTTTAACGCCATGGATCTCTTCCCTGTCGTCCCATCAGCAATGTGGTACCTTCTTCTATTTGAGGACAACAGCCAATACTTAGGAGCTGCCTGACTAGGGTTAGAGACCTTCCGAGTCACGGCTGAGGAAAATGAAATTTCCGTTTTATTTGGTGCCTTGCGCGGGGCACACACAGACTCTTGCAGAAACTTGTGTGTGAAGAAGAGGTTGAGTTTCGTCACACACACTTATGGTTATGGCGTGTGATCCGACGTGATCAGAGTGGGCCAGAGCCACAGAGAACTCATGACAGGCTATACCATGTTGCGGAATGGGGGAGTGGGGAACGGCGGTCAGACCTGTATGCTGCGCTGGTCCAACCGCATCCGGCTGACGTGGCTGAGTTTCACACTCTTCATCATCCTGGTCTTCTTCCCCCTCATCGCTCACTATTACCTCACCACTCTGGATGAGGCAGATGAAGCCGGCAAACGCATCTTCGGCCCTCGGGCTGGCAACGAGCTCTGCGAGGTAAAGCATGTTCTAGATCTCTGTCGGATTCGTGAGTCCGTGAGCGAAGAGCTTCTGCAGCTCGAAGCCAAGCGGCAGGAGCTCAACAGCGAAATCGCCAAGCTCAATCTCAAGATTGAAGCCTGTAAGAAGAGCATAGAGAACGCCAAGCAGGACCTGCTGCAGCTCAAGAACGTCATTAGCCAGACCGAGCACTCCTACAAGGAGCTGATGGCCCAGAACCAGCCCAAACTGTCCCTGCCCATCCGACTGCTCCCCGAGAAGGATGATGCTGGCCTGCCGCCCCCCAAGGTCACTCGGGGTTGCCGGCTGCACAACTGCTTTGATTACTCTCGCTGCCCTCTGACCTCTGGCTTTCCCGTCTATGTCTACGACAGCGACCAGTTTGCCTTTGGGAGCTACCTGGACCCTTTGGTCAAGCAGGCTTTTCAGGCTACGGCGAGAGCTAATGTTTATGTTACAGAAAACGCAGCGATTGCCTGCCTGTATGTGGTGTTAGTGGGAGAAATGCAGGAGCCGGCTGTGCTGCGGCCCGCTGACCTTGAGAAGCAGTTGTATTCTCTGCCACACTGGAGGACAGATGGGCACAACCATGTCATCATCAACCTGTCCCGGAAGTCGGACACACAGAATTTACTGTACAACGTCAGTACAGGCCGGGCCATGGTGGCCCAGTCCACATTCTATGCCGCCCAGTACAGGCCTGGCTTCGATTTGGTAGTGTCACCACTTGTCCATGCCATGTCTGAACCCAACTTCATGGAGATCCCCCCGCAGGTGCCAGTTAAGCGGAAGTATCTCTTTACTTTCCAGGGTGAGAAGATTGAGTCCCTGAGGTCGAGCCTTCAGGAGGCCCGTTCCTTTGAGGAGGAAATGGAAGGTGACCCTCCAGCTGACTATGATGACCGGATCATTGCCACCCTGAAGGCCGTGCAGGACAGCAAGTTAGATCAGGTGCTGGTAGAATTTACCTGCAAAAACCAGCCGCGGCCCAGTCTGCCGACTGAGTGGGCGCTCTGTGGGGAGCGGGAAGACCGCCTAGAGTTGCTGAAGCTCTCCACCTTTGCCCTCATCATCACCCCCGGGGACCCGCACTTGGTTATTTCATCTGGGTGTGCCACACGGCTCTTTGAAGCCCTGGAAGCGGGAGCCGTGCCTGTTGTACTGGGGGAGCAGGTACAGCTCCCATACCATGACATGCTGCAGTGGAACGAGGCCGCCCTGGTGGTGCCCAAGCCGCGTGTTACGGAGGTTCACTTCCTGTTACGGAGTCTTTCAGACAGTGATCTGTTGGCTATGAGGCGGCAAGGCCGCTTTCTCTGGGAGACCTACTTCTCCACTGCTGACAGTATTTTTAATACCGTGCTGGCCATGATTAGGACTCGCATCCAGATCCCAGCTGCTCCCATCCGGGAAGAGGTAGCAGCTGAGATCCCCCATCGTTCAGGAAAAGCAGCAGGAACTGACCCCAACATGGCTGACAATGGGGACCTGGACCTGGGGCCGGTAGAGACAGAACCACCCTATGCCTCACCTAAATACCTCCGCAACTTTACTCTGACCGTCACAGACTGTTACCGTAGCTGGAACTCTGCTCCCGGGCCTTTCCACCTTTTCCCCCACACACCCTTTGACCCTGTGCTGCCCTCTGAGGCCAAATTCCTGGGCTCAGGGACTGGATTTCGGCCCATTGGTGGTGGGGCTGGGGGCTCTGGCAAGGAGTTCCAGGCAGCACTTGGAGGCAATGTCCAGCGGGAGCAGTTCACTGTTGTGATGCTGACCTACGAGCGGGAGGAAGTGCTCATGAACTCGCTGGAGAGACTCAACGGCCTCCCCTACCTGAACAAGGTAGTGGTGGTGTGGAACTCTCCCAAGCTGCCCTCGGAGGACCTTTTGTGGCCAGACATTGGTGTCCCCATCATGGTAATAGAAATGGACAGTATGATTTACTGCGCGGAATTGTACCGCACTCTTAATGCCTCTTCTAGCTTCTATCACTTTTGCTTCCTCACTGGTAGCAGAGGTGAATATACATATGTGTGTGTATGTGTGTGTGCCTTTTACATCCTGGTTTAGTGCATTTACCTATTTATTTATAAAGCCCTCCAGGCTCCTTTCCCTGTGAAGTTTCTGCTTGCTGCCTTCCAGGCTTTGCTGGTTCCTTTGCTGCCCTGCATATTCTAAGTCTCCCTGGTGCCTCCACAATAGGAACTGAAGCCGGAGCCGTGAAGGTTCACAAAGCTCCCTCGGTTATCCCTCCGGCAGCTTCCGTACTGATGCCTTAGAGAACCCTGTCTCGGGGCATTTAGTAGGCACCGTGTGTAGTCTCTCCATCTCCCTTCTCTAGCTCTCGCCAAGACTGCTGCTTGGTAACAGGAACTGTGCTTAAGCACGTTTGAGTCCAGAATCTTCCATTTTATTCGCTCCCAAAGGACTGGGAAAATGACACAGGTCTTCTCCTGGGGTACAGTGGAAGCCTCTGGAAGGCTGGCGTTGGGGCTTTTGATATTTGAGAGTTGAAGATTTTGAGCTTTCTTTTCCCGAGTATTTTGCAGGCTTTACTAATGTTCTGTGTCTGAGTCAGGGTCCAGGGGACACATTAGCTGGGTGTGTAGGGGAGAGTGGTTTCCGCGTGTCTGCCTATAATACTACACTTAGCCAGCTAGGAGAGAGAGGCACTCCATTGCTCTTGTCTCAAGACCACCAGGCACTTAGCTGCATTGTGCTATGAGTACTTTCTAGAAAAAGGGACAAAGAAGGTCTGGTGGGCTGTGTATTGCTAGATGCTTGCTTGAGAAAATTCAGAGGTTTATGGGAATGTTCGTCTAGAAAAGAGTTCTGGATCTAGTCCACTTTTTAAAAGTTTATGTTGTTAGTAAAGGCATTCTTTTAAGAGGTTTCCTTTCATTCTTTTTTTTTTCCCCCCCTTCCGACATGGTCTCACTATATAGTTTGCTCTGGCTGTCCTGGAACTCACTGTGTATAACAGGATGGATGGCCTTGAACTCACAGAGCTCCACTGCCTCAGCCTCCTGAGTGCTGGGACGGAAGGTGTGTACCAGCATGTCCAGTGCAGTGTTTTCTGAGCAGCAGTAGCATGGTGTGTGTGTGTGTGTGTGTGTGTGTGCGTGTGTGTGTGTGTGTGTTTAGTGTATGTTCTGTATGGGGAGAGTTCTCGGAGAGGCTTCCCTAGTTAGTTTGCATCCTTTTGGGTCTTCAGTTACAGGTCGTGGTGCTTGGAATGAGAATGCTCCCCATAGGTGTACCTGTTCGCATGCTTAGTCCCCAGTTGATAAACTGTTTGGGAAGATTAGGAGTGAAGCCTTGTTGGAGAAGGTGCATCATGGGTTGGACTTGGAGGTTTCAAAGCCCACACCGGGCCCCGTGTCTTGTTCTCTGTCTGTAGATCAGGATATAGCTCCCAACTACTGCTCCGGCACCATGCCTGCCTGCCTGCCTGCCACCCCGCTCCCCACCATGGCAATAATGGACTTAACCCTATGGAACTTTAAGCAAGTTCCGAGTTCAATTCTTTCTCTTTAAACAGTTGCTTTGGTCATAGTGTCTTTTTACAGCAGCAGAGCAGTGACTGGGACCTGTGTTGTTGAGTTGTTTTCAAGTGTGCTGTTTTATGAGAGACAGATTTCCTCATACGGTGCATGGCAGAGCAGCCTTGGCTTCCTACTTCCAGTAAGTGATGACTGAAACCCACCAGAGAACTTGCCAGAGCTAATCCGTTCTTTAATCTGGTGGGGAATGAGTAGTCCCCTGTGATTTCTGGGCAGCCCATTGCAGTAATACGATACTTAGCTAGAAGTGCCAGAAATTCTCCAAATGGGCCGTATTAACATACTTTCCTGTAGTAGCATGCAGTCTTTTCTAGTTATTTTTAAAAGGAAGAGTTTCTTTCTTTCTTTCTTTCTTTCTTTCTTTCTTTCTTTCTTTCTTTCTTTTTTTTTTACTGCATTTGTGTGCATTGGTGTTTTGCTTGCACGTATATGTGAGGGTGTCAGATCTTGGTGTTACAGATAGTGTGAACTGCCATGTGGGTGCTGGGAATTGAACTTGGGTCCTCTGGAAGAGCAGCCAGTGCACTGAGCCATCATTCCAGCCCCCAGGAAAGAGTTTCAAGTTAGAGAATTTCAGTGTAGTTGACCAAACATTTTGACTGTGCTTCTTGCTTAAGGGAAGCAGGTATTTAGAGCAGCAGTTGAAATTGCTGACCCTCTTGGTGGAGGCAGGTGTCAGGGCCAGCAAGGGCTCTGTCTATAATGCTTCTCAAAGTAGGTTTTCCAAACCTTGGTGTCCAAAGTAGAAATAGGTGTCAGGATTTCCAGCTATATTAATGCATAGCTTTTCTTTTGGACCAAGCTCAGATTTCCTGGAAAGGTATACAATTGCTTATAAGTAAATAATATAAATATGTAATGTATAACATCAAAGCTGTAAAATAACCATGCGGAAAGCATGTAGCAAGCTAGGCGAGGTTGTGCTAGTCTCAAGTTGCAGTGACTTTGAGCAGCATTGATGGTTGGAAAGCAGAGGCTTGCTGTGAGGGCTGGAGCTCGCCATTTGTAACCAGGCTGTCCTGGGTTTGTGCTCCTACCTCACTCTTCTGCACACTGGGACAGATGTGCATACCAGTGGTCTTTGTGTGCCTCGTCTCCCTGGGGGCTCACCCTCTAGTTTGTGCTGTTTTACTAGTGCTTTCACAGGGCTCGCCAGCACTGTTTTAAAAAACTCAAACAGACTTGTCTCAGGAGTTAACACATGGGCTGTTTTGTGCTGCATGAGCCTCGTAGTTAGTTATGAATGAAAAGCAGCTGTTACTCTTAGCTCCCCCCTTGTTTTTCTTCCTTTTGGCTCCCCCCATTTGTTCAGTGAGTGAGTGAGCGAGCCAGTGCCCCCTTGGCCTCAAGGTCTTTGATGTTGGCGCTCATAAGTTAGAGACATGGTGGGTGCAGCTTCCTAGGCTTCCTGCTCTTCATTCCTGAGCTCTGCGGTTTGCTCTGAGTTAGAGGAAGCAGCTGCTCTTCCCATCCCTCGTCTGGGATGGCCTGAGGTGAGGTTAGCTACAGAAATGCGCTGTGCGTGCGACATTTAGAGGCTGAGGCCATCAGGCTGGGCTGAGCCAGTGTAATCTTAGTGATGTAAAGGTGAGTACCGTAGGTTAGTGCTGCCATCTTGGCGCCCTGCACGGTGTTGAGAAGAAAGGTGTGACAGAGTCAAGACTGTGAAGGATGGCAGCAGGTGGCCGGCTGCCCCGAGTGTGCTCTGTGAAACCAGGCAAATGGTACGGAGAGTTGTCCAACTTGATCCATGTAGGTCAGTAGATTTCTTTTCCTCCTCTGGAAAGCAAGATTAGAAGTCAGATGTGGTGGCGCCTACAAGTAATCCCCGCAGTCCAGCGGTGGAGGCAGGAGGACTGTAAGTTAAGGGCCAGCCTGTCTGAACAAACATAGCGAGAGAAATAAAACAGAACGAATACTAAGAGGTCTCCTAATTCATCTCATTATCATTCTTTAGGATTATTTATATTGTTGAGTTTTCGATCTGTAAATTTGACAAGTTTATTGCCATATTCTGGAAACTGCGGGGCTGGCTTGTCCGTGTTCCCCTTTCATTCATCCACATGTTTATATGACACATGTCGGACATTTCTGTGCTGGACACTGCATGCTATTCCTTCTGCTCAGTGTCGGCCTCGTAATTAAAGCAGTACTTTAGAGTTGCCGAAGTGCAAACACTAGGTCTGCAATCTACCTTCCTGGCACAACATGAAGAAACTGCCAGTTTTGGGGGTCAGGGTGGAGGATTCCTGTTGTAATTTGAAACCAAACAACAGAAGTGGGAATGTTGCTAAGTTCTTCTAGTTGGCTCGTTTCTCTTACATTGGCTATGCTTTTCTCAGACTCCGAGAGGCCAGTGCTGGTCTTGTGCAATGGGTTTAGGAATGGCTGGGTCCTTCTGTCAGGAGGGTAGTTGCTGAGCATCAGTCTGGTGATCGAGTGCTATAGCTTTGAAGGCAGCACCTGTTTTTGTTTTGAGGCAGGGTCTCACACAGCCCAGGCTGGCCTGGGACTTGCTATGTAGCTTTGAACTTACGTTCCTGTCGCTCCCGCCTCCAGTGTGCTGGGGTTAAAGGTGAAACCTCTCCCTTCAGCTTCTGAATCAGAAATTTCCCTCTTCTTCACTTCTTGGCAGACATCTCAGGGACTGACTTCAGTGAACTTGCAAACAAACCTGCTTGTGAGTCTGGGCCAGATCTTGTTTGCTGTTAGATTCTCAGCTTTGTGGTCTGCCCAGCTCAGGTCTTTTAAAGAATAAGAGGGGAGTTAGGTGTGGTAGCACACACCTTTGATCCCAGCATTTGGGAGGTGAGGCGGGTGGAGCTCCTGTGGCTTTGAGGCCAGCCTAGTCTACATAGTGAGACCCAGGATAGCCAGGACTACAGTAGAGAGACTATCTTAGATAGGGCGGGGAAGGGAGAACAAAGAAACCCCTGTGAACTGCAGTTTGCAAATGAATCCTTTTGTCTATGCTCTGGGCCCCAGATCATCCCATCACCTCAGTTTTCCTCGGTTCTCATTTATGGACTCAGACTGCGTCTGTTTGCCTGGTGATTGACTCCAGGTTCTGCTGACAACCGAGCAGTCACCAGGCTCACGCTGTCAGAGGTTGAGTGGAATCGCTCCTCTGCTTAGATAGGCTCCACAGCCCTGCTGCTTTCCTTATGCCCGTGCAGAGCCATCTCCTGGGGCTCTTTGGGAAATGCAGCCTGGTGACTTGGAGGCCCTAGTTCCAATAGTCCTGGCATTGACTCTCCTTGCTTTGAGTCATACCAAGTGCTCGGACACTGTAGGTAATCCTGCTGGAAATCAATTCACAGAACCGATAGTCTTCAGGAGAAGCTTGAGGGATGGAACTTCTGTGTATGACTTCTGGGCATGAGGGGCTGTGCTCTGCAGGACTGACTGAACTTCAGCACTGTGAGCGGGTGCAGGGGGTGTTAGGAAAGGAGTGAATGATGGGGCAGTTTGGGTGAGCGGTTACCTGTTCCATCCTCTCAGGGGTCACATGATCTTCCGTGATAATAACATCTCTGAAACTGGGAGCATCTTAACTTGGGTGGGATTACTAAACTTGCCTTTGGCGCCTGCCACTTCTGGCCATCTTCCTGCTCCCTGGGGAACAAAGGCTGCTGAGATATAAGGCGTTGGTGGCTTCCCTCCTGGCTGTGTGTGTGTGGATCCAATCCAGGACCTCACACTCTAGGAGAGTCTTTTTTTTACCACTAAGCGGTACCCTTATGTGTTGTGTTCTCTCTCCCTCTCTGTGTAGTTTGGTCTCTTTTGCCTTTCTTTAACCCAGTTTGATAATTTCTGCCTGTTAAATGGCCATTCTGGTTCCTGACCCAGAACTTGGCCTCTTTGTTCTGTTACCACTGAATCTGAGCTTAGGAGACCCCAGACTACAAACCAGGGCTGCTTTTGTGTTTTTGTTTTTAACTGGCTAAATATGCTCAGGGCAGGGCGGATTTCCGAGTCTGTTGCTGGGCTCTGACATCTGGAGCAGGGTAGTTGCGATCCTTCTTTGTTGATGGGGCTGGAGCATCTGTGGAGCTGTGGCCTGGCTAAAGCAGCACTCCATCTAATTTGAAACTTCACCTACATTTGTAATTGATGCCATTTTCTGTGACAGAACAGGAATTTATAATTATAAATTTTCCATGGTGGCTTTGGTTTGAAGACATTTGCAAAGTTAGCATCAGTTTAGCAGGCAAGGGACTGGGAAAGTCCAGCTCCAAGACCATCTCCAAAATCGTGCAGACGTGCAAGCAGTGCACTCAGAGCAGAACTCTCTTAGCCCCTCCCCTCAGGTAATGGTCCGAGAGATGCCACAGTTGGCGCTGTGATAGCGCCCTTGTTTACAGCGCTGTCATAAAGCGGCATGGCCACAGCAGCCTACAGAATGAAGGGTTTATTTGGGCCTATGGTTCCAGAGGGACAAGACTCTGTCTCATGGCAGGGAAGCAAGACAGGAGCAGGCATGGCGTCTGGGAAGAAGCTGAGCAAATACATACTGGTCCACAGCAGGGAGCAGAGAATAAACTAAAAATGACCCAAGTCTAAGCTTTTTATGTGTGCGTTTTCTCAAGACAGGGTTTTTTCTGTGTGACAGTCTTGGCTGTCCTGGAACCTGCTTTGTAGACCAGGCTGGCCTTGAACTCCCAGAGATCCACCTGCCTCTGCCTCCTGAGTGTTGGGATTAAAGGTGTGCATCTCCATGCCCATTAAGTCTAAACACTTAAAGCGCGTGCCTCTAGCCAAGCACACCTCCTAAACTTTTCAAACAGCCACCAACTGGGAAGCAGACCTATGGAGACATCTTATTCAATCCTCAAGTTCCTTAGCTATTCGTCCAGCTAATGAGGAAGCACCACTTTACCCTGAGAAAGCAGAGAGGATCTCACAGGGGCCCAGAAAGCTGGAATGGTCATCTCCCTTCCATCACCATCTGTCCTGCACGGAGGATAACCTCCTCCTGACACCAAGTATCAAGTGTGTCCCAGGTCTAGAAGTCTGCCTACCCGTGTTCTCAGCTAAATCTCCTGCCTGAAACATCTGTTCTCTATCCTCGTACCAAAATGTTGCTCCCTAGGAAGACGCAGCACAGACACCTCCGTGATCATCAGAACAGATCAGCCCTGTGCACAAGCAGCTTGCTAGGAAAGGAAAAGCTTCTGTATGCATAGTGAGCACTGTAGACGGTATATGTCAGCACAAAGTGAACTGAGAAACACTCTTCTCCAAAGCTTTGTCCCCCAAAGCCTTTCAGATTGAGTGGTGGTGGGAGGGGCATGGCCAGAAATGAGATAAACTCAAAACTATTTCCAAGTGTCATTTTATTTTATTTTTTTTTGATTTATTTATTTATTATGTATACAACATTCTGCCTCCATGTATGCCCACACGCCAGAGGAGGGCGCCAGATCTCATTACAGATGGTTGTAAGCCACCATGTGGTTGCTGGGAATTGAACTCAGGACCTCTGGAAGAGCAGATGGTGCTCTAAACCACTGAGCCATCTCTCCAGCCCCCCAAGTGTCATTTTAAACTTGGTGAGCAGTTGGGTGGATCTGAGCTGGGACCTGGACCCAGCTGTGCTCTGCCCCTTTGTGTTCTCGTGGGAAACATGCCTAATCTTCTAGACTGTGTTCATTGTATAGATAATCCTCAGTGTTTGTTTTGTGAGAAAGACTGGTGGTTAGTGTGAGGCCCTCTTGTGTGTCCTGAGTGGGAGGCAGCTTCATTGAGAGGCACACGCTAGGTGTCACAAGCAAGTGGCAGGCCACCAGGCCAGTCATTGGTAAGATCTGGACTAAAGTCACTTTGAGAATTCTTTGATGTAGCGCTGATTTCTTGTGTTTTCCGCCTTCATTTTCAGGTCGTCCGTACTGAGAAGAACAGTTTGAACAATCGATTCTTGCCCTGGAAGGAGATTGAGACAGAGGCCATACTGTCTATCGACGATGACGCTCACCTCCGCCACGATGAAATCATGTTTGGGTTTCGGTGAGGGACAGATTTTCAAACACTTCAGTGTGAAAGTGAGAGAAAAACCAATTTGAACTTGACAGCTGACAGAGAGGAGAAACTCTTATGAGGCTGTCAGGGCATCGTAGGACGGGCTTGGTCCCAGGTCTAAGTGGTTTGGCTGATTCTTGCTTATCCTCTTCAGGGCTGCTCTAGTCTCTGTAGGCTCTTCCTCTCGGGCCAGGAAGATGGGAGTTTCTAATTAGCTGGACCAGGGTTGCTTGCCTCTCCTGGACCTGCGGGTCTCTCATCCTTAAACCCAGCCTCCGTGGCTGAGAATAGAGGTGGGGAAATTGGGTTTGTGTTGTAGGAGTGGGAACTCCTAGATGGTAGGAGGAAGAAAGGACCGTTTGGTGAGGAATGGGGCAGGGCCAGAATACCAGCCCCCAAGATGTAAGTGGGGTGGAGAACAAGGGTCCAACAGGAAAAGAGGAGTGGGAGAAGGAGGTGGTAGCCGTAGCGGTGGTGACACTAACCTTAGTCACCAACATTGCCCATGCTGTGTGCTGGAGACTACCTGAGAACTTGGCTTCTCTCACTAATGCCCCTTGAATTAGTTAATTTTTGCTATGACAAAATAACCTGATAGAAGCATCGCAGGGGAAGATTGATCTGACCGGGCTTTGAAGCATCCTGTCGACGGGTGCCTGGCTCCATGCACATGGACAGGCCAGCATGGCAAGGACAGAGGTGGAGAGGAGACTCTCTGTCCTGACAGACGGGAAGCAGAGAAATGGCTGAGGATGGGAAGGGACCAGGACAGGGTGTCCCCCCAGAGACGTGCCCCCAGTAAGCTTGCCCTTCTAACTGGGATTCCACCATCTCCCAATAAAGCCATCCCAAGGGATGAGTCCCCTTATAAGATCAGAGCAGTCACAGACACAGCCCAGGGCTGCGTCTAATCAAATTAATAAACAGGTAAGCCAGCACAACCCTAGGGCCCGATGTAGGAGTTATAGTTTGTATACATGGTCTGTAGCAGTGAGCTGAGATACCAGAGAGCAAAGCTATAGGAAGTGGCAGCCAGCTGGTGGGTTGCAGGCCTGTTTAGCTCTCTCTTCTGTGCTGCTGCGCTCTCAGATTCACTGTGCCCGTGCGCTGGGGGCTTAGGTGGCCTAGTGAGGCATACTACCTGTAACAGACTGAAGTGGGCTGGGGGTTCTGAGTGGGTCGTCACTGGTGTGGGCTCAGGTCCGTGTGTGAAACCTCCACAGTGAGGTCAGGAAAACACCTCGCTGAGCACTCAGAACTTTTTCAGGAAGTTGGCATTTACTGTGTTACCCGGGTCACTGCGGAAAATGAATTATTAATTCCTGTTCCATCACAGAGAACAATGTCAGTTACACACGTACGTGAATTATGGATTAGTTGGAGTGCTGCTTTAGATTTGCCTTAGTGCTAACACCCAAGTGAACATTTTGCTTGAAATCAAGTATTTGGTGGCATTTATTGGACATAATTTATGTATACTTCCATTCATACATCTAGGTGTTGAGCTGGGTACATTTTTATATGGTCATCAAGAGTCTATTTTAGAAAACATTATCACCAAAAGAAACCGGATCCGTCAGCCACTGCTTATATTCCAGCCCTGTTAAGTCCTAGGCACCCACTAAACGTCACATCTCGGTAGATTTTCCTGTTGTGGGCATAAGTGGCCTCCTGTGGCTGGCGGCTGGCTTTCTCCTTTCTACCTTGTGTTTCTAGGGCCGTCTGTCTCGTAGCGTGCAGCAGCGCTTCACTCCTGTTGTATGGGTGCCTTATGTTCTTTCCTCGTTTATTTAAAGACAGGGTCTCGGGATGGCTGGAGAGATGGCTCAATGGTTAAGACCATTGGCTGCTCTTCTAGAGGTCCTGGGTTCAATTCCTAGCACCCCTATGGCAGCTTACAACTGTCTTTTGCTCCAGTTTCAGGGGATCTGACACTCCCAAACAGACTCACATGCAGGTAAAACACTAATCAATGCACATAAAACAAAAACTTTTAAAAAAAGGGGAGGGGTTCCTTTACTGTGTAGCTCTGGTTGGCCTGAAACTTGCAATGTAGATCTGGCTGGTCCTGAACTCAGTGATCTGCCTGCCTCTGCCTTCTGACTGCAGGGATTAAAGGTGCATACCACCAGCCTATGCTGTCTTTCTTAATTGTACTAATGGACATTGGGTCCTTACTGCTTAGCGAAGCCCAGTGGTATGCTGTGCCCGTGCATATGCATGTCTGGACTGGAGCATTTCTCTTGGGCACATACCTAGCTGTGGGGCGGCTGGGCCAGAGGGCGGATGTTTTGAGGTCCCGCTAAACTGCTTTGCAAAGTAGCCACAGCACTTTCCAGCCAGCGGTTAGTGAGCATGCACTTTACCGCTATCCTTGTCAATGCATACACTCACTGATTTTTATTTTAGAGCTATCCTAAGTGGGTGTGAAGCGGTGTGGTCCAAGATAGATTTGTGTGTGCAATGTATATACACATGTGGAGGCCAGAAGTCAGCTTCAACTTTATGGACTGAGCCATCTCCCCAGTTCCCCTTACAGTTTTGATTTGCTTTCTCTAACGACTGTGATGTTGAGCATCTTTTCACGTGTTATGAATTAGTTGACCATTTGTATGCCTTTGGTGGAGAAATGTTGAATCAGATATTTGGCCTGTTTTTGTTTGGATTATGTGTTAGGGTTCTCCAGAGTAACCTAAACTATAGAATGAATTCCTATATGTAGAGAAAGGGGATTTATTAGAATGACTTAAAGGCTGTGGTCCAGCTAGCCCAACAATGGCTGCCATCAACAGAAGGTCCAGGAATCCAGTAGTTCAGTCACAATTCAGAATACACTGGGGTCCCAAACAAGTAGGCTCTGATGCCAGGGAAGGAATGGATTTGCTATGGTGGAGAGGGAGAGAGCAAGCAGGCAGAGAGCAAAGCTTCCTTCTTCCACCTCTCTGTGTAGGTTTCTAGCAGAAGGTGTGGTCCAGATTAGAGGTGAGGTTTCCCAGTTGAAAAGATCCAGATTAAAGGTGTGTCTTCCTGCCTGGAAGATTCAGATAAGACGTGGATCTTCCCGCTTCAAATTAAGCAAAAACCCCTCACAGGTGTGCCTCTCTATTTTTGGATTTTAGTTAATCCAGATGTAATCAAGTTGACAGCCAAAAATGGCCACTGCAGATCATTTATCTCTCTATTGCTGCCTTCTTAGAGTTCTTTTTTTTTTTTTTAAGATTTATTTATTTATTATGTACACAGTATTCAGTCTCCACGTATGCCTACAGGCCAGAAGAGGGCACCAGATCTCATTACAGATGGTTGTGAGCCACCATGTGGTTGCTGGGACTTGAACTCAGGACCTCTGGAAGAACAGTCAGTGCTCTTAACCTCTGAGCCATCTCTCCAGCCCAGAGTTCTTTATTTTAGATCAAAGCGTATCTATTATGTTCCACGCCAGAGTCTCTGCTCAGCCCGTCTCTTTGCACCGCCTTGTGGCATTCTTTCAAGCATAAAGTTTTCAATTTTGATGAATTCTAATTTATCTGTGTTCACTTTGTGTTTTTAGTAGCATTTACAAAACTGTTTTTATTGTATTTTGTCAACTTTAGTTTGTATAAATTGGGAAAAAGTAGTTTATTTTAGGCAGTTCACTTTGAGAAGTACAGGAGTCCACTGCCTTGGAGTTCCTCTGTCTTCATTCCATCCCCTGACCCTCCTGGTCTTAGGCTTCTTTTTGCTACTGAGCCATAGGTCACAGAAATAGCATCTTTACTTCTGGCAAAAGGTCAGCTCTCCCCCAGCCCCCAACGTGGTGGATTACTGAAGCAAGTCTGTGGCTAGCTGAGATTGGAAAAGGAAAATCCTGCTGACGAGGCTGTGTCCATGGTAATCAGCTGTTGCTCTTCCTGTTACGCAAGGAGAAAAGCCTAGAAGAGCTTCAGGAATGGTCTTTGCCACTGCAGGTGTTGATGGTGGGAAATGGCTGTATTTTTGATGTGGAAAGACACACTTAAGGCCCACTGAGGGGCTGGGAGCTGTGGGTGTGGCCATGAGGTGTTAGAACTTCAGATACTCCTAGCTTCCCTCCCAAGAATGCCGGAGAAAAGGAGCCCCAGCTCTGAGGAGTTTGAATTCACAGAGGTGCTGAGGGTGCTGGCTTCTTTGTCCTTTTCTGGGTGGTGAGGAAGTAGTGAATCCGTTTTAGTCATTTTGGATGTGGGGTCCAGCCTTCAAGAACTGAACTGGCACAGCTGACTGTCTCCAGGGGTAGATCCCCACCGACATCTGTGGGCAGGAGAGGGAGACACAGAGCAGAAGACACAGTATGCCTTGTTTAGGTTTTATTAGCTTATATCAGTTGTACGAGGCTAGGGACTTCATTGTGACATTTCTGTGCCTCCATTGGATATAATTTGCATGTGCATCCTCTTTACCCATCTCTTCCTCTGTCCCTGCTTGCTTCTTTTAATTTCATGTCGTTTCCCCTTCGTTTCTGCACATGATAGAAAACATTTTTTCTTCCTGAGCCCAGTTTATTCCATATCACACATGAACTTAGCTCCGTCCATGTTCCTAAAAAATGACACGATTTCACTCTTTGTACCTGTGTCTGTGTGCCACACTGTCTTTATCGACTTAAGAATGGATGGGCACCCGGGCCACTGTGAAATGCTACCAAAAACACCTCTGCAAGATGCTGACTTGGATTCTTTTCAGTAGAGGTTGTACTTTAACTCCCTGAGGGGCTCCGTGCCGATTTTCTAAGTGGCTGGATTAACTTAGACTCCTGCGGTGTGTGTCAGGGCCCTGTGTGTCCACACCTCCTTACTAGAGTTTCTGTTTGTCTCCTTGACAACAGCTATTCTGACTGGGTAACACGAAAGCTCAAGGTAATTTTGATTGCATTTTTTCTGGTAATGAAGGGTGCTGAACAGTTTTCCATGCACTTATTAACCACTTATTTCCTTCGCCCATTTATGTTGTTTAATTTTGAGGTCTTTATATTCTAGTTATTGCTTCCCTGTTGGGTGTGTACCAGGCACACCCTGTCTCTTCTCTGGGGGCCTCCCTTGTGCAGAGCTGTTATAGTGGACGCAGAATCACTTGTAACAGTCAGAAGTGGGAACAGAGGAGAGAGCCATTGTGTGGTCCGCTCACGAGGCAACTATAGGTACAATTCATATGGACAGCAAGAATGATGTGAGCTAGGCCAAGGAAGACTAGTATCAACTTAGACCTCCAGTGCTGGAGGGTTGGCAGATCCTGGAGATGTTATGACGGTGACCCAACTTGTCTGTCTTTAACGCTACTAGATAATGTACCCTTCAAAAAGATTAAGATGGTATTTTGCCGCAATAAAAAAAATTGGTTGTTTATAAGAGGAAATCTATAAGGCCCTGTTTTGTGGTGGAAGTTGTGAGTTATCGTCTGTTAGATCAGTGACTCTCAAACTGTTTCAGGGATTGAAATGCCCTGAAGCCGCTCAGGAGGTCTCGGGCAGCTGCAGCAGCTGTAGTCTCTGAGGCCTTTAGCGGCTGCCGGCTCCTGGAACTTGTGCTTTCAGCTCCGGTTTCAGCCAGTGAGACTGCGAACTGATTGTATTTGTTTTGACTTAGCTATAGATTTGGGAATGATAGAAAAGTTTCTCCTGGGCAGCAAGATGGCTCATCAGGTAGAGGCACTTGCCCACTAAGCCTAGGGGCCCGAGTTTGATCCTGGACCCCACATAAAGGTAGAGAACCCATGCCACCATGGTGTCCTCCGATCTCTACATGTAGACATGAACACATGCATGCAAACATGCACACTGCACGTTTTTTCAGATTCTCAAAGTGGGACCCAGTTCTCTCAGTTTTCTTGCATTTACAGATGCCTCCATCTGATGGTCAGTGGACAGCATTACACAGTGAGTTTCTCTCTGGGCCCTGCTCGGCTTAGGAAATGGGTTCTCCTCACAGTGATTGCTGTGGCATCTGAGTGCTTCTCACATGTGCTGTCTGGAGCAGGAAGAACAGAGAAGCTCAGGGCAGAGAAATTACATATGTGTTCTGTGGAACATGTTCATTACATGTGAATGTGTCGTGTTCATTACAAACAAACCTTTAAAGAAATTATAGAAACAGGAATTGGTTGTCTCCCGCTTCTTAGCAGATTGTCACCTTCTGAAGTGCCTTACAATGTGACCTTCCCACGAGACACTGGAGGGACACCTGTGTGCAGATTATTAATGACAATCATTGTTTTTTTTTTTTATTTATTTACCTGATTTGCTTGTCTGACTTTTTTTTTTTTTAAGAGAAAGGAAAAGGAAATAAAAGGAAAAAATGCAAAAGTCTAAGGGTCAAAGCAATCCAGATAAAAGCACTCATTTTAAGTGTGTGTGTTTTCAAGGGTGTGGAGAGAGGCACGTGATCGTATTGTGGGTTTCCCCGGCCGGTACCATGCGTGGGACATCCCTCACCAATCCTGGCTCTACAACTCCAACTACTCCTGTGAGCTGTCCATGGTGCTGACAGGTGCTGCCTTCTTTCACAAGGTAAGAGAATGCTGGTTCCGTGCTCTGTCCTTAGTAAGGGTGAGCTTTGTGTGGGAATGAACGCTGCCTTTAACCTTTACACACACACACACACACACACACCCCTACACACCTATATACTGTAGGTGGAGCCCGCTTGTTCATTTCCTGACTGCTCAGATCCGAATAGTCATACAGAAACTATATTAATTCTATATTAATTACAACTCTATTTGGCTGAGAGTTTGCACATTACTAGCTACCTCTTATATCTTAAATTAACCCATTTCTATTAATCTGTGTATTGCCACGAGGCTGTGGCTTACCCGGTAAGGTTCTGTTCTGGTGTCTTTCTCCTTCAGCAGCTACATGGTGTCTTCCTGCCTACTCTGTCTTCCAGCCTGGCTGTATTCTGCCCTGCTATAGGCCAAAGCAGCTTCTTTATTAACCAGTGGTAATAAAACATATTCATAGCCTACAGAGGGGAATCCCACATCAATATACCCTTCTGGGCCAGAGGCAAGCTGTTCCTGCATTTAAAGAAACTGGGTGATGTGCTTAGAGAAGCCTAGTGTGGTGGCCCTCACCTGGAATCCCAATAGCTGTAGCTAAGTAGGAGAGTCACAGGTTCAAGGCTAGGCTAGTTTGTACAGTGAGAATCCATCTCAGGATGAGAAAGCAAACAAACCATGCATATAGGAGCTGAAAGTTAGGACCAGGACAGCCTGTAGACCATGAGGACTCCTGCAGACCACTGGCTCTCGCTATGGACTGATTGCCACTGTCCAAGGCCCACTGTGGTCCTCTGTGCAAGGGCTCTGCCACTTCTGCCCAGAGGTGTTTTCACAGTAGGGTGTGGGCTCACTGGATGCCCACAGTGCAGGTGCCTTCGACCATCATGTCCCTCTGCACTGTTTTCTTTAATGCTGCTTTTGCTCCTTTTTCTCTATTTCTTCTGACATGCAACGTTAGTGCTAGCCTGTTGTGGCTCCTGAGTTCTTTATGGATGTGTGGTCAGAGCTGCGGCGTCCTGGGTTATAAGGAACACTAGAGTATGAAAACGTGCATGAGAGAAATTAAGAAATAGCGTACGTTTTTATGTTTGCTTGTTGAAAGGCCGTCGTTTCAGATAAGTGGGTAAGTGAGGCATTCTACTTTCACTCTTCCTTTGTTTGTTTTTTTGAGACCGGGTCTTTTACGTAGGCTTGACTGTCCTGGAACTCACTATGTAGATCTGGGTGGCCCCAACCCCAACTCAGATCTGCCAGCCTCTGCCTCCCAGGTGCTGGAACAAAAGGCGTGCGCCATCACTGGCTTTTTTCTTTCGTGGTGCAGCTTAGGATCAAAGCTAAGCTGGAGGTGCAAAGGGCTCTGCTGCCAAGTGACAGCTCCAGTTCTTTTTGAGTTTGAATAACATGGTTATAAGGACATTTAAACTGCTACAAGGTTCATATTATATTTAGGTTTTTTAAAAAAATTAATTTTTTCCAGTTGTGTGTGATATGTATGTACTATGTACATAGGATATATTTGCATGTGTGTGGGCACATGCAAGACTGTATATGCAGGCCCAAGGCTGATGTCAGGGATCATCCTTGATCATCTTCTACATTATTCAATAAGGCAGGGTCTCAGTGAACCCCAGAGCGGATATGGCTGGT
>NW_026067956.1:1469249-1483107 GCF_014885135.2 Alexandromys fortis
AACAAACAAAAAATAAAGAAAAAAATGGAAAAAAACATAAAAAAACAGGAAAGCAAAAAAATAAAGAAAAAAAACAAAAACTATAAGAAAAATAAAAAAATAAAAAAAATAATTAAAAAAATAAAAAAAAAAAAGATGAAAAAAGAAACAAAAAAAGAACAAACCGAAAAAAACAAAAAAAAGAACACAAGCCATATAAAAATAATATAAAAAATAAAAGAAATAAAAGATAACAGAAGAAAAAGAAAAAAAAAACAGTAAAAACAATAAAAAAAAAAAAGAAAGCAATAAAAAAAAAAAGAAAATCATAGAAATAAAAAAAAAGAAAAAAAGAAAAAGAGAAAACAAAGAAAAAAAAAAAATAG
The DNA here is from genome assembly GCF_014885135.2 of Alexandromys fortis. Classification (NCBI taxonomy): domain Eukaryota; kingdom Metazoa; phylum Chordata; class Mammalia; order Rodentia; family Cricetidae; genus Alexandromys; species Alexandromys fortis. The sequence goes on from NW_026067956.1 coordinate 1,469,615, forward strand.
AAACAATGGGAACAATAAAAAAAAAAAAACAGAAGAAAAAAAGAAAAAAGAAAAGAAAATGAAAGAAACTAAAAGAAACAAAAAGAAGAAAAAAGCAGTAAAAAACTGCTTGTCATTTGGGTTGGAGAGCCAGGGGGCATGCCTGGAAATGATTCTTCCTGCTACAAGCTGCTTTGCTGCAGCTCACCATGGTCACCTAGTGCAGATTCATAACAGGGGTCACACCTGGCTACACAGTCTCAGCTTCCAGGGCCAGGACAGCCTTGGTTTTCAGTTGCTCTTTATCTTGAGGGCAAGGGCCACCCACAGAGTGACAGTCTCCCCCTCCCCCCCAGGGTGCCTCAGGCCAGTGGACCACCTACAATGCCCCTGTCTGGGGTGGCCTTGTTAGCGCAGGTGAAGCTGGAGGGTGGGGCTGCCTGGGGCGGCTCTGATGACATAATTTGTCCATTTGTCTGCCCCTTTCAAACCATGAGCACAAAGGTCTTACGTTGGATTTTTGTAAAAAAAAAAAAAACAAAATAAATGGAGACTTTAACTCAAGCTGTTTGGAGGCGTTTGGTTATTCTCAGCAGGGACAGAAGAGTTACCTGAGCCAGGGTGTCTGCCTGAATGCAGTGGTCTCTGTGTGGCCAGCTGGGAGCCCTCCGCCATCAGCCAGGGAGCGGTAAGGGGAGCCGACAAGCATGAGCCCAGGCGGTCAGCCGTGTTTTATTTTGCACACCAGCCAAGCTTTCCTACTGTGGAGATTTTAAAAAAGATTTATTTTTATAGTGCGTGCATGTGTGCGTGTGTGTGTATGTGTGCGTACACGTGTGTGGAGGTGTGTTTAAGAGTATAATCTCATGTTTGCTGCTGCCTGCTGAGGCCAAGAGAGGGCATCAGATCTGCGCAGCACCAGGTCTTTTTAACCACTGAGCCATCTGGCTCCTCCCATTTGCTTTAGAGATGTGTTACGGTGTCCTCTGCTGACCTGGCAGGGTGGTCTCTGGCTTTCACTTCCACATCAAGTCACAGGCTTTTGGTGTGTGCATCTGAGAACTACCTGGTCGAGAACAAGTGCTGTCGTCCTGGGCTGTGGAAGATGGAACCTGGGAATTCCAGGCCTGCAAAGGCAGGCCCTCTTCTGGTTCGGTAGGTGCAGGGCACTGACATCTAAGATTGATAGGACCTAACATTGTCCCCCTGGTGAGGCCAGCAGATGTGGAAGTCGTTCCATAGTTATTATTTCTTGCCCAGAGTACTGAGGAGGGTGAAGGGGCTGCTCTATAAAAAAATCGTACTGTATACACGGAATGCCTATTTAGGATTTCTGGTTAGTTCTCTGGAATCCAGAGTGTCTTGGAGTGTGTGCTGTGAAGTGGCAGCTGTCCTGTCTCCTGGCAGAGCAGCTCCGCTTGCTGGCCGTGGCCTGCGTGCTCTGTCACACACCAGAGAAGCATCCCCAAGAGCTCAGCGCCAAGGAAGCCATTAGTGGGCTCCTGACGAAGGAGTGGGACAGGTAAGTTGGAGAGGACAGGCAGAGTGAGCGGGATTGCTCCCAAGGTACCCGGACATTGAGTGACCTTGGGGACATTTGTGGGGTGGGGTTCAGACCCTTTGCTAGGGGGAGGCAGCAGGAAGGGTAGAAAGGGGGGTAGTTGTCTTGCCAACAGCCATTTGTACATTTCAGTGATAAGCAAGTCTGGGGTGGAGGTGCTGATCTGTAGCCCAGACACTCAAGAGGCAGGAAGACTGCCTGGAGTTGGAGGCGTCTTGGAGACTTGGGCCGTTTCCTGAGTTCAGCATTAGGGATTAAGTGGCCGTGAAGGCAGGAGCAAGATCTTTGGTGGACACCTTTCTTCCTACAGCGAGGACCCGTAAGTGCGGTTATTGGGTGATGCACATCTGGGAGACCTTTTCCTGCAGTGACCACTGCATTTTGTCACTTGCAGTGATGCTGAGGTGTGTTCCGTTCCATGTGCTCAGTAGCCTGTGGCCCTGCCAGACTTGGGTTCGAAGGTCAGGCCACATGTCCTGGTGACTAATGATGGGAAGCCGCCTTTCTTATTAAGTTATTGACATTTCCATGCACGGCTATAATTCGTCTCATTCCCGCCTCACTCCTGTCCCCTTTCTCCTCTCTGGATCCCCTTTCACCCCCTATGCCCTTTGTGAGCGAGCTGAGTTTGAACAGGGCTGTCTGTGACCGTGGGTACGGCACTGTCCACTGGAGTCTGGTGGGCTCACCAGTGGGTACACAGTTGAATACAGTGACTTCTAGAATCTCAGAGTAGCCAGTAGTTTAACATTGAGGGGTAGAGCCCCATAAGCACCTCCTCCACCCACGCCTGATTGTGGACATGTGGACATGGCCAGTCTTACGCAAACCAGTGCAGGCAGCTAGCTGCTGAGCTCATGGTTGCGATGGCTGTGCTATGCCCAGGAGATAGCTCTTAGGTTCTTTCTGCTCCTTTTCTGCCTCATTCCCTGAGCCTAAGAGTGGGTAATAAAAATGTCTTGTTGGGATCTGAGCCCTCTGTCCCTTATTCTCAGCACTGTGATTAGCCACGTGTCGCTGTGCTTGCCACAGTTCACAGAAGGGGAGACTTCTGATTAAGTTGACATAGCATTTGCCTGCAAGTGTCAATTTTTGATTTTTTAGAGCCATCTCTCCAGCCCTAGGCCTTCCTTTCCTATGACTATTTAAGGTCTGTCTTGAAGTTGTTTTAAAGCACAGTTCCTTTTTTTTTTTTTCATGTGTAGTTCAGGCTGACCTTGAACTCATGATCCTCCTGCCTCTGCCTCCTTCAGCAAATCCTACCGCGTGCGCCACCACAACTGGCTAGTTCCTCTTTTTGAGGGGGGGGGTCTCTCTGCATTTATGCCAGCCTGCGTGTGCATATATGTGTGCACATACACACAGAGACCAGCGATCACACTTGAGTGTTGTTCTTATGAGCTGTCAGCTTGTTTCTTCAGTCAGGCTCTCTCACTGGGTGTCGGGGCTCAACGAGTGTGGTCTGTCTAGCCAGTGTTAGCCCACGGACCCACTTTTCTCCGTCTCCCTTGTGGATTACAAGCACATTCAGTCAGACCCAGATTTCCCCTTAGACTCTGGGGACAGAAGTCATGTCCTCCCTCGTGTTTACATAGCAAGCACTTCCCCAGCTCCAGTTAAGACCATTTTTTTTTTTAGTTCATTGGGGAATAAACTTTTTGACCCACACTTATTTTTATGAGCTGCTTAGTTTCTGAATATTTGCAGGTTTCTAAAACGCGTTATAAAATTCAAATTTAATTCCACTCTGGTAAATGTTGCCTGGGTGACTTTAAACATAGCAAGACTTGTTCATTGCCTGGCACATGGTCTTCATAATAAATACCACTGCTCTTGAAGACTCTGTGATGAGCAGCTGGAGCACAGCACCTCTGTGCCCAAGACGGGTACTTGGGTGAAGGCCGTTGAGCTCCATTTAGCTCATTTATAAATGCACCGCTTTGGTTGTTTTAATAATTAGTGTCATCAAATTTCCAGCTCTGTGGCTTGGCCCTCGGCACTGTTGATTCACAGCCGTGATCCTGTCTCCCTGATGAGCTGTCGTCTCTGGCAGCATCGCCGTCCAGTCTGCACTGCTGTTCACGTGGCGTAGCCTCCCCCAGCCAGTTGCTTTCCTCCTGGCTTTAATGTGTAACTGTAAGCAGTATATAGTTTTTGTTGTTGTTGTTATTGTTGTTGTTGTTTTCAGGACAGAGTTTCTCTGTAGCTTTGGAGCTTGTCCTGGAACTCGCTCTGTAGACCAGGCTGGCCTCAAACTCACGGAGATCCACCTGTCTCTGCCTCCCGAGTGCTGAGATTAAAGACATGCGCCACCACCACCCGGCTTTCTTTTCTTTTTCTTTCTTTCTTTCTTTCTTTCTTTCTTTCTTTCTTTCTTTCTTTCTTTCTTTCTTTTTTTTTTTTAAGACAAGAGTTTCTCGGTGTAGTCTTGAGTGTCCTGGAACTCGCTTTGTAGACCAAGCTGACCTCACACTTGCCGAGGAGATCCACCTGCTGCTGCCTCCCGAGTTCTAGGATTAAAGGTGTGTGTCACCACTGCCCGGCTAGTTGTTTTTAATGTTTAAATCAGCCCTAACAGTCTCTCCGTGTTAGCTAGCCTTGGGCTTGCTGCCCTGCACATCACCATCTGCCTCAACAGTGGAAACTTGTCATTTCCCCCTTTCAGGTGAGGGTCTCCTCCAGGTGGGCTGCCCTCTCCTTACTCCCCAATTCCTCTGGGTTTTGAGTGTGTGTGGTTGTTACTCAATCTGCCTAACATCCTATATGACGCCTCTACTCTAGTCCCTACTACGTTTGCCTGGAGTTTAAAAATGAGGTTGGCCCTGACGGGAGCTATCAGGGGCCTCGTGTTGTTTACTCTTGCTTTGTGGGGCATGTGATCTATTTAAACTGTAACTGTAAACTGCTTTTAGTTCATGGCCAGTTTTAGTTTGTAGACAACTTACTAACATCTTTCATCTTTATCTGTAAGGTCTCTACCAAATGAGGAAATAAATCATTCGAGAGCAAGGTGAAAGTCAGCGAGTTTAACAGTGATGTTTAAGAAACTGACCACCAGGAATCGCAGCACTCAGGAGGCAGAGGCAGGAGGAGCTCTGAGTTCGAGGCCAGCCTGGTCTACAAGCGAGTTCAGGACAACCAGGACTACAGTGAAACCCTGTCTCAAAAACCAAAACAAGGTAGAGTGGGCCTGCGATCCTTTAAAGAAGTCACATGGCCGGGCGGTGGTGGCGCACGCCTTTAATCCCAGCACTTGGGAGGCAGAGGCAGGCAGATCTCTGGGAGTTCGAGGCCAGCCTGATCTACAAGAGCTAGTTCCAGGACAGGCACCAAAGCTACAGAGAAACCCTGTCTCTCGAAAAACCAAAAAAAAAAAAAAAAAAAAAAAGTTACACATGTTTACTGAAGGTGGGAGGACACATGCACACGTGGAGGTCAGAGGTCAGCTTTCAGGAACTGGTTTCCTGTGCTTCCCACCATGTGCTTTCAAGGGACTGAACGGAGCCACTGGGCTTGGCAAGTCTTGAGTCTTGGTCTTCACATCCCTCAAGCCTTGTGCTCACCGGAGGAGGGAACGTGCTCCTCTTTGCCCTGGAGTTGAGGGGAGACCTTGGCTCTGCTGAGCTAAAGTTTAGCCCACAAAATCCAGCAGCAGGAGCTTGGCCAGGACTCCCCGCTGACGGGAGGGATGGATGGTTGGGTAGGGAAGGTCGTCATTTTCAAAGGATGAAAGTGTTGTAATTAGTTAATCAGGGAATGTATTGTTAAATTGTTTTTGTGATACATGGTCATACCTTGTAGTACAGGTGAGCCTGGAGAACACTAGGTAGCCCAGGCTGGCCTTGGACTTGAGCAATCCTCTTGCTTCAGCCTCCTGAGTGTTGGGATTGCAGGGGAAGCTACCCTTGGCTAGCAGCTTTTTAGGTGTGATATATAGATCACATTATAAAGATTAAGTTGCTGTTCACTGTGGTGGATGTGTGATGTGGGAGAGGGCATGGTTGGGAATTAATACTGTGGTTGAGTGTCCAGGGGTGACATCCTGTGAACACAGTAACTTAACTCCCACCCCAGGCCTCTAATTCCCATGAGAGACAGTGTGACTGGTGCCTAAATGTTGTAGGAATTTAGCAGAATCTCTGTGTCCGGGGTAGACAGAATGAATGATTTCTGTATCTAGGGTGGACATTAGAGTGAACGGCTGTTTTCTAGAAGTACTGTGACCCTGAAGAATCTCTGTGGAAAACAGTGATTATTTTCTGTGATTTGTAGAATGCTTTTCTGAAGGAGCATTGCAGCCTTTGCACAAGTTTGGTCATAAGACGCCTTTGGTGCACCTGAGGCTCCTGCGTTACTGTGTACTGCAAATGTCCACAGGAAAGGACTAAAGTCACGAGTACCCATGGTGCTCTCCTTTAGAGAGACATACAGTTAGATGAGGGACCTCGATATGAGGAAATACTTTACCCAAAAAACAACTTTGTGTGACAATCAAATCTGCCTTTGTATGGCTGTTCCAGGCTCGGCCTTCCTACTGCCACACAGGCTGAAATTTCACCTTGGAGGGACCTCTCTCTTCAACCAACCCACATGACACAGAACACCCTGACACCTGATGACACGGCCTGGTAGAGACCCTGCCCAGACCCCGTGGTGCTAACATGTGAATGCTGAAATATATGTAAAACCATCTGATGGTGGTACTGAAGGGGCACATGGAGCGGTCCAGACTGTAGTGTAAACCCCTCAGGATTTAAGCTCACCATCTGGAGCCTGTGGCACTAGCCATCTTTGGCTCAGTTATATATCGCCTATCTCCAGGTCAGCCATGCCCTCCCCCAGAATCCGAGTTGATTACTTATACTCGAGCCAAGGTTCAGACCAACGCGCCAATGTATCCTCCCGCCTGAAAGCGCATCCCACCTCCCTTCCTGTGGGTGGCAGCTCTCCTGGTGCCTGTTTCATGACTGGTCTTAGCTCTGCAGTGCCCCGTCACACAGTGAGGGTTCCTGTTGGTCCTTCAGTGTCAGCTGGGCAAGCCAACCCCCGCATTTCCAGGTATGAGGGAGGGCTGCGGGCTCACTGTGGGGTGAGAGGAAGAGCAACGTGCTCTTGCGGGAGAGGAATGGACCACGGATCCTGTCTCCTTGGCAGGATGTAGAGGGCAGGAACCGTAAACTGGCTATTTGGGGGACACTCACTCAAACTCTGTATTTCAGGCCTCTTGTCCAGCAGTGGATTTTCTTTGTGAGGAAAGAGAATTTGGGCCTGGGAACTGCTGCTGAGTGGGGCCAGGAGCTCTGGCTAAGCCACAACAGGTCCCTGGGCCACAGAACCATAAGGGAAAAACGTCTGCTGATTCCCAGCTACTAGGCTTGGGGTCACTTGTTAGAGCAGTAGACCCACCCAGGCTTTAGTTCTTTGGGGAAGAGGTCGGCCTGGGCTACTTATGTCAGGACCCTGTCTCCAAACAGGCAGACAGTGAGAGCTGCAGAAGACTTAGGCAAAATCAATGGACTCATTGACTCAGGTTGTGCTCAGCACCGGAAGCGCTGCCTGGCCCTCCTGCTCCTGTGGATGGAGGGAAGACTAGAGGACAAGCAGTCAGTGTTTCACGCTGGAAAGGCCCGGATGGATCACGGATAAGCAGTGCCTTGTGACCTATTTTCTGGGCTGCGCCTGCCTGTGAGGAATCCCGGAGCACCAGGCTCTCTCAATTCGGTGGGCTCCCTCTAAAGCTATAGAAAACAGCGGTTCCTCGGGCTCCATCGATGGCCAATAGATTGGTTGGAGCTCTTGAGTGTCGGTGGGTACCATTACAGGCTGTGTTCCCGGGCCAGGGCCAGTCACAGGCGGCTCTCATTAGTTCTGTGGGTTCTACTAACCAACCTACTATGGCTTCCAAACATCTAACCCTTAGAATTAGCCGGCTCTCTCCCTGTACCTGGGATGGCAACGCCATTCTCTTTGCTGGAAGCATGCACTTTGCTTGGTCTCCATCTAGCTTCTGCGGCCAAGTGGGTGCTCGTGACTTAAATTACCCTCAGTAACTTCTAAGTCATCCCACCTACCAGGTATCGGTTGACTGTCTCTTGGACGATCAGTGCCTTCTGATCAGACTTAACCAGTCAGGCTCACTGCAGTGATGAGGCAAGCAGGCCTGCTTTTTGTCCCGCCTGGATCCCGCATGGCTAGCTTAGCCCCGAAAATAACAACACACAAATTGTATTCTTTTAAACACTGTCTAGCCCATTATCTCTAGCCTCTTACTGGCTAACTCTCACATCTTGATTAACCCATTTCTAATAATCTGTGTAGCACCACGAGGTGGTGGCTTACTGGGAAAATTCAGCATGTCTGACCTGGCGGCTGGCTGCCTCTGCCTTTTTTCTCCCAGCATTCTGTTCTGTCTACTCCGCCTATCTAAGCTGCTGACCTATCAAAAGCCAAGGCAGTTTATTTATTAACCAATGAAAGATACATAGACAAATGACCCTCCTCCATCAGCTCACTGTGCCCAGGGCACTCTGGACACACACCTGGTAGACAGTTTATTTAAATGTATGTTTGGGTCTTTTGAACTTTATCTTCTAATGCATTTGCATTTCCCCAAGATGTTTAAAGTTCAGTTTGATCTCTCAGAAGTTTTGTGAGAAAGAGGGTGATGCACCCACACAACCCCGAGACAGCACCCAGCTTGCATGGTAGTCCTCCCAGTCCTGTCCTTGCCAGCTGGGTTCAAGTAATGGAGTCCAAGGTACATTCCAGAGGCCTCGGCAAAATGACCCATACCCTGTGCGCAAGGACGGGAAAGTGAAACCCCTTTCCTCCGCCAATCAAGAGCTCACCCCAGATACAATTCTAGGAGAACAGATCACCTCTCTTCAGAGCCTGTACCATTCTGCCTATGGCACTTCCTATAGCTCCCACGTCACTAAAACCCCTTAAGACACTCAGCTATAGCCGGGCGGTGGTGGTGCGCGCCTTTAATCCCAGCACTCGGGAGGCAGAGGCAGGCGGATCTCTGTGAGTTCAAGACCTGCCTGGTCTACAAGAGCTAGTTCCAGGACAGGCTCCAAAACCACAGAGAAACCCTGTCTCGAAAAACCAAAAAAAAAAAAAAAAAAAAGACACTCAGCTATTAGTAGACCAATTTTATTTTTTCATTGTTGGGCCTCATAACTTGCACCCCCAGCCCCTATACAGGATCTCATTAAGTTGCTTAGGCTGGCCCTGTGATCTTGTGTCTCTAGAGAAACTGGGCACACTGGCCTGCGCCACCAGACCTGGCTGATGACTTCCGTCTGTACCTCCCACCCTGTTCCCCAGGTCCATGGCACTGCCATTTCTTTGCAAAGCTGGTGTGTGGTTTCCACTCAAATTTTCTTAGATGTGGTCAGGGCCAGTGTTATTCAAAAGTAGCCATCTCTGTGACAGGTCCTTCTAAAGCCACGCTCCCTCCTCTGCAGTGTGGGCAGGGGCTGGAGAGCTGCTCATCTGTCAGTACAGTTCTCGGACTGTACTGCTCAGGGGTCTCCCTACGAGGCTGTCAACAATTTGTGTAAGAAGTACCCTCCCTTCCTCCTCCTTCTTTCCCTCCCTCTCTTCCTTCCCTCCCTTCCTCTCTTCCCTCCCTCCCTCCCAACATGGTTTCTCTGTTTAAAAGTCCTGGCTGTTCTGGAACTCACTCTCTAGACCAGGCTGGCCTCAAACTCACAGAGATCCACCCGTCTCTGCCTCCTGAGTGCTGGGATTAAAGGCATGCGCCACTACTGCATAGCTAAGAAGTACCTTTTAACAGAATTGAAATCAATCTGAATTCCATGTTGCTGTTGCTTCCTCTTCTGTTTTGTTTTTCGAGACAGGGTTTCTCTGTGTAGCCCTGATTGTCCTGGAAGTCACTCTGTAGACCAGACTGGCCTCGAACTTAGGAGGCAGGTGGATCTCTGAGTGCTGGACTAAGGACATAAACCACCATGCATGGCTTGTTCCTGCTTCTTGAGACAGAGTCTAATGAGCCAGGGCTAGCCTTGAACTTGCTGTGGATCAGATGATAACTTTGAATTCTCCAGTCCTGGGATTATATCTGCGTTTTTGTAAACAGGACTGGGTTATGATTAAGGCAGAGGTGAGACAGATGTGCTGTGACATTTTCACTGCTGGGTGTGGTTTCAGACCCTCCCAGCCCCCCAGATATTAAATCATTATTTAGACTATAGTTCAATAGAACAGGGTACTTCTATAAAAATAATGTTTATTTTAGCAAAATGGGCCACAGAATAGAGCTGGATAGGCTAGGTTTCTGATTTTGGGACTGTCCTTTGTTAGGTGTAGCACTGTAGGCAGGTTTAAGTCCGAGAGCTGCCCCCATTCGAGCCCTGAAAATGCAGGCAGTCATTTTCCCACTTCCCTAGGGAAGGGCTTTTATCAATGCTGCCACCCCCAAGCTGCTCGAGAGCTCCAGAACCGAAAAGAACAGGACTCCAAAAGTTCTTGGCTTCAGCAGAAGGAAGTACAGGTCCTGGTCGGAGACACCTCTCCCCTCTGGAAGCCAGAGGACACCACCAGACTGTCCACGGTGAAGGGTGCCCCACTCAGAACTTCTGTAGGAACCTGAGGACAAGGTCCCGCAATCGCACCCTCAGAGTCTCGTCGTTGTCACAGATGATGTGAGTTGAGTCTTCTTCAATCTGGATGAGTGTCTCAGCTTCCTGCAGCAGGACAATATGGCCCTTGGCTGTGTCTTCCACCTTAATGTCACTGAAGCCATGCTGTTCCAAGAGAAAAGAGGAGGATGGCTACTCTGAAAGCAAGGCCTAACTAAGCACTTGAGACTGGCATTACTCTTAACACAGCTCTTTCGGCTATCAGGGTCAGAATCCAACCAGAGTTTCATGTTTATAGAAGGCCTCAAACAGCCGGGCAGTGGTGGCACATGCCTTTAATCCCAGCACTTAGAGGCAGTCTGAGTTCGAGGTCAGCCTGGTCTACAAAGCAAGTTCCAGGACAGCCAAGGCAACATTGAGAAACCTTGTCTAAAAAAAAAAAAAGGCCCCAAGCAGACAAAAATGTCAGGAAAACAGCCAAATCGCCCCACCGTTTTTACCAGTGTACGAGGGACTTGGGAACACCAGGTTGTCGACTTTGGCACCTGTCCATGTTTGTCCCCACAGTTCTGAGCCCTAGGGAAAGCTCTACTCCTCAAAGCAAGGTACCACTCAGCTGGTGGTCTGAAAGCATCTCTCCAGCCACCTTTATTGCTAATTGTAGCATCGCCTTAGAAATCAGAACTGCATCTAAAGTAGAGAGAGACTTTCCTGGATGGAACATAAACAGGCAAAAAGACTGATGCAGGGACCGCCTGTCCTTGGCTGCAGGCAGGGCCCATGCACTCAAAGGGGCTTCCTCCTGGATGAGTTAGGCAGGAGTAAAAGGTAAGGTCATAGTGGAAAAGCCAGCTATTTTGAGGAATAATAATTTAAGAACTCATAGGTAGGAACAAGGATCCCTGAGAGGCCATGAGGGAGATGGGGTCCTTTGCTCATCTGCAGGACTATGAATATCCTGAGAGCAGTTAGAGAAAATCAAAAAGTTCGAAGACCAAGCCTACTGAGACAGGAAGCCGTGCTTCTGAGACTTGAAAAAAGTCGGCAACTCAGACAGTGTGGTTATTAACAGCATGGTTGCACACTGTCCCTCTGCCATCATGCACTGGAGCTAGCCCAGTTCTCTCAGAAGCATACCCCATCCCCCTTTTCCTAGCATGGGTGATAATGTGGAAACAGTGAGCATTATAATCCTGTGACTGAAGACAAAATCATAAAACCTTTAAGGTAGTCTACTGCCCTACCCCAGCACAGTCAAGGAATTTCCCCTTTCGGGGCTGGAGAGATGGCTCCATGGTTAAGAGCAATGCTGTTTTACCAGAGAACCTGGGCCATGGTTCAATCCCTAGCATCCAATGGAAGCTCCTAACTATAACTCTAGCTTCAGGGGATCAGCCTCCTTTTCTGGCCTCCTTGGGCACCAGGCAAACACATGGTACACAGATAAATACGTAGGCAGAACACCTATACACACACACACAAAAAAAATCTCTCCTTTGGGAGGAGCAGCCACTGGGGCCCAGGGAATAGAAGGCCACTGAGACAGGACTTGAGTGTCTCCATCACGCTTCTGTCTGAATCACTACCTGTCTAGCCACGCTGATGCTAGCCCTCCTGGCTGGCAGTGGTCTTCCTGTGAAGAGCAAGGCTCCTGTGAGGATGGGCAGTTTTAACGTACCACACTTGTTTCTGGGGTTCTGCTCCCTCGTCCCAGATAGAAGGTAAGGCTGCTCTGGAGACAGCCCAGGAGGGAAGGCGTTCTTTGGCTTAACCCATTTTGAGCCTCTCCTTGGGCTATAGCATCCTGGCTTATCCTAGGTGCACATCGGGCCACCAGGCTCACCTTTTCCAGGGTCTGCACGAACTGCTCTACCGGGATGGAGCCGCTCAGCAGAGGCTTCACCACTTTGCAGTCAGGAACATCCTCACTCACCCGCTTCATCTTCTTACTGCTGGTGGGCTGGGCGGGCCGGGGAGGGGGCTAGGACAATCAAAGTGCGGCTTTCAGTGAGGGCCTCTTCACTGAACTCATGACCCTGCTGGTCTGAGAGGCCAGGCTCATCATCACCTGGGTCCATGTGGGTTAGTGCAAACCATGTGCTTGGGATCATCTCATCTGCCTTTTAGCGAGAACCGTGTTTACATTTCGAGGGATTCCACTACTTGCTGATGAAGTCCTTCCTAATGGAAACTGGCAACCACAGCCATGCACGGTGATTAAGAACAGACTGTGGTGTCTAGCAGGTAATGCTGGCTGTGCCACCAGACGCTGTATAAAATGTGAGATACCGAGGTCAGAGAAATCCTGGACCTCAGGATCTGAAGATTAACCAGGAGAATGCACGGCAGCAACCAGCACAGAGCCCAGTACTCTAAGCGCTGCTGGGTGCAGGGGCACCACAGTGCAAGTGCCAAAGGAATTCTTCAGAGGTGAGTGCTGCCTGCCCATGTGTCAGGCTTTGGGCCTCCCGGGCTCTGTACTGTGCCTGTATCCCAGGCCTCGTAAGGGACAGGTACTGTCTGCACCTTTTGGGTCTTACCCCGCAGTGCCCAGGCTTGGGGCTCAACAAGGAATGTGCCCACGATAAGATGGGGGAATGCTACTTCCAGAGGGGCCAACAGGGCACTCCTCAGGCTGGCTTGTGTGCTTTGAAGCATGTGGTCAGAGGGAGATGTGTAAGAACTCATAGGAAGTGCCTTCTTTGTTTCAAGAACACACACGTCTCACTTAACCGGATCTTCAGTGTCTGGCTGGCGGCCAGAGCTGTCCTGAGGGGAGGGGTCTCTCCTGGGTTCCCACACGCCCTCAGTACCTGAAGCACATGTTTGTTATCCTTCGTGTGCAGCACAGCCGAAACAGTTGCCAAGGAGATGCCAGGCTTGATTTCCATGGGCACCAGGGAGTCTGCCAGCTGAAAGCAAACACAGGGTTTCAGATGGGCTCCCTCTGAGGGGGCGGGAAGAAACCCAGGGTGGACAGTGACCCAGGGCCTAGTGGAGCACAGCACTGAGCTCTTAGCATTCTTCTGTCCCGGTGGGAAAGGCCTCCGAGGCTGGCCGTTATATTTGTCTTGGATTTTACTTACGCTGCCAGAACCTAAAATCTCCAGATAACTCACTGCATGAAACAGGTACACACTCCCACAAATCTCGTGCCAATTACAGTGATGAAGAGGGACCAGCAGGAAGGGGCAGAGACAGTAGACGAAGGCTAGAGGAGGGAGTGGGAACTGAGAGTGCCACCGCATCTCAGAGCGCTGCAGCAGGGGCAGGGTCCATCAGGGCAGCTTCACGTCACTGTGCGCTGGACCCCACAACTACGGACCCCCCCCCCCCCCCCCCCCCCC
>NW_026067956.1:1483200-1498888 GCF_014885135.2 Alexandromys fortis
CAGAACCTCCCAGATTCCTCAACACACACACCAGGTATAGATTCCTTTTACTCTGCCTTGGGCTCACCCCCATACCTTCTCCAGGTGACCACTGTCACACAGGATAGGGGCTGTCGCACACGGACCGAGTGGCTTTCTGATTCCTGGCAATGTGGTGTCTGCCAATGACAGGACAAGTCCCTATTGTGGGACTGTGTTTACCAGTGAGGTCACTGAATGGGTGCCTTTTCCTGTGCAGCTACAGTGCACGCAGCCACAGTGCACACACTACAGTGAGCACGGACCTCTGGGGTCCTCGTGCTCAGCCTGGCTAGGTGCTGTCTTTAGCTGTACGGATCTCCAGGAAGCCAGGGTGCCTTCACTTAAAAACAAAAATAAATGTGCAAGATGCCATTGAATAAGCATTGGCGTTCACTATCAGTTGTGCAGAGGAAAGTAGCTTATAAAATTTAAACATCGACGAACAAGAAGGGAGGGCTTTCCTATGAATTGAGGAGGCATGAGAGGAAGGTGAGGTGCTAACACTTGACTGCAGGTCCCATCCTTCACCCCTGCCCCACTCACAAACACACTCTGCTCTGTAAGTGACTGTTCTCTGCACAAGTCAGGCTGGCATGGAGGCCTGAAGGTGGCACCACAGGGACAAAGTTGGTGAGAGACTCCCTGGGCAGCTCTAAGTTACCTCCAAGGCCTCAAGGTGGGCCTTCTCAGAGGGGACAAGTGAGCAGCCACACCTCTGCGTCCATGGGAGTCAGTCTAGAGCCCCAACCCACCGCAGCTTAGGTCAGCACTCCGAGGGCGGCATTCTCCGCCCCCCCCCCCCCCCCCCCCCCCCCCCCCGAGCCGGCCTGAGGACTGACAGTTCACAGTGTGTGAGTCCTCCCTGGAAGACTAGATCAAAGAGGCTGTAGCCTGGGGAGACACTCCTCTAACTGCAGAAGATTTTAACCCTTTCATCCTCCACACGTGCTTTGCATGCCTGTGGTTAAAGAAACGGCACTTCTGAATCTGTCTTATGCTGTACTGGGTGATACAGCAACCCTGACTCCCATATGAAGCAGAACCTAGAGAAAGGCCTCTTAGAAGCTGAAGAGACAGTGGTGGAGCTGCAGGGGGAGGGGAGCAGAGCATTGGCAATTCTCCGAAAGAGAAAGTCAGAGAACCTTCTCATTGCCAAGCCAGCCATCTGTTTTCTAGAACTTTCCCCAGCAAAAGCCATTTATACACATCAAAGCTATTCAAAGGTGTCTAACAGACACTGAGAAACCCGAGTGCTGGGGCCCTGGGCAGCAGTTCCACGCTGCTCTGCAGTCACCTCCTCTTCCTTGCTGTTGTCCCTAGCTGGGTCACACTTGGCTGTTCAGAAGTACAATGTACCTTTTCCATTTCCTTATGATAAAACCCAAGATAGCACCTAATATAACATAAACCATTCAATTTCGGAATAAAAAACCTTAAAACGAGTAAGTTTACAGGTCTCCTTTCTCAAACATGAGTTCCAGGAAGGACGGGAAACCCTCAGAGGGCACTGGCATCCTCTGTAGGGGGACCCAGCACACCGCCTGCAGGCCCCACCACTGAAGCCTAACTGCCTGGGGTCTGTGCTCTTTCCTTCCTTCCTTTTCGACAGACTGGCTGTGTCCCAGAGGGCACGCTGGCAGAAACTCGAGTTTAAGGGCGAAAGGACAGCAGCTCACCTCTGGCATGATTTCAATTTTCTCATAGCGTCGTTTGAAGGGCAGGACGAGGACCTCAGCCCGCCGGTAGGACATGGCTGGTGGCTGGCAGTCGATCATGAGGTCCATCCTGTGGGACTGGGCTGGGGGCGGCTGCGTGTACTGCTCAGGACAGACCACGTGCAGGGGCTGAGGAGGAATGGGATAAGGAGGTCACCAGAAAGGGCAGGAGCTGGGTGCACAGCAGCCCGCCAAGCCTCCTCCTGACCCCTGTTGTACCATCCAGAGTGCTCAAGCCCATTCAGACCACCAGCGCACATTCTCTCAAACCCAGCTAGCCCTGAGGGAGAAGAGGAACCCAGGTGGTTGAGGAAAAGGTCTGCTTCCTCTGCACCTGCCTTCAGTTTTCACTACACTGAGTAACTTTGGTGGTGACATCACTGTGTCTACTCCCTAGCTCAGCTCAGCTCCTTGAGCACAGTCCTCCTGCGATACTTGCCCTGTCAGCTATTACAAGCTCTTGACTCGCGAGAACTGTGGCTTTGTGCTGGCCCAGTATTCTAGGCCTGGTGTATCGTAGGCTATCTCCAAGAGAGTGGAAACTAGTGAGGCACATACCTACCTGAGTACGACAGGGAACTGGAGAAGAAACTGTACAAACATCAGCCAGCTGACCGCTGATGCTGGTCAGCGAATTGTCCCTGCTCTGACTTCAGTGTTTGGATCAAGCCACAAATCCTTTTAAGAACAAAGGTTTCCAGTGGCTAGGCCTGGCTGGATCTGGTCTGCTTGTTTTTTTTTTTTTTTTTTGGGGGGGGGGGGGGGGTTGAGACAGGGTTTCTCCGTGGCTTTGGAGCCTGTCCTGGAACTAGCTCTTGTAGACCAGGCTGGTCTCGAACTCACAGAGATCTGCCTGCCTCTGCCTCCCAAGTGATCTGCTTGTTCTTTCAAGCCAACACTTCTCCCGGGGCCTTGTGTTGTTACTAGCCTGGCTAGCATCCGACAGCTGTGTCCCCTGCCTCAGCCTGAGTGTCCTCCAGAGTGTTACTCGCTGAAGGTGGGGACCAGATAGCCTCTGATTTCTAATATTAGCACATGACACGGGGGTGAAGCCGGCTTGGGGACCTGGATTCAAGTTGCTCACGATGACAAAGCACGAGGCCTCTAGCCATCCCCTCCGCAGGGTGATGAGCACACAGGGTACTCTGTGTCCATCCAAGGTGACATTGAGCTCCCTTGCCTCCCTGGGGGTTCTTCAGCTTCCTGTCTCTTGTCACCCTGGCCCACCCTTTTGTATTTGGGCACCTCGTCATGATGGCAGAGTCCGTGAAGAGGGTGAAAGAGCTAAGCTAGGAGACGAAGGAAGCAACCACACCCGAGAATGACCAGTCCCTCAGTAGGTACTCACGCTCTGGAGATTCCTGGGCAAGGCATCAGAACCCTTCCTCTCACAGGGTCTAAGCTGTCCTCAGCAGCTCTAATTGCCTCCCCCACTCCCACTTGCCATCCCAATGCCTTGGCTCATCTCCTGCCACCCAGGACAGAGACCCTCGCTTTACTAGAACCTACTTTCCCTTTCTGCAAAATGAACTAACAAGGACCTAGCATGGAACTCAACTCGGGATTAGGCTGAGTGACTGACTTGGAGGAGGGGGCATCCGTGTGCTGTTCAGGACACAGCTGGTACTCATTAAAGGGGCCCGTTTATACTTTCTTTCCCTTCCTTTCCATTTCTTTGGAGGGGAAAGTTTTTCAGGGAATAAAGATCACTTCCTTGAGTTAGAAGGGTAACAGGCAGCATTCCACATAGCTGAGGTCAGGCATCTTCACATCATGGCTGTGCAGACCTGATCCACAGAGAGCCGCATCCAGACCCCGGCCCACACAGCAAATGTACCTGCACTTCTTTAAGCAGCTTTGCCACCTGGATGAAATTCAGCCGAGTGTCAATCGGGCAGTAGATGCACTTCATGGCCAGTGGTTGGTAAGGTGCCAGGGCCTCCAGGTAGGAGAAATCAGGCTCTAGGAAAGTGGAACAGGAAACTTTAACATGCAGGTGACAGAGACATCACCAGGCCAGCTGGCAGCTGATATGGTCAGGGCTAAGCAGACAATCTAGGGGGAGCAGGGACACAAAATATGGGCCATGGGAGAAAGGGGAGAGGCTGGGTGGACCCCTGTGATGACTACTTGGACCTGGGGGCATGGGTGTAGGCTTTAAGACTTAAAAAATAGAGACAGTGAGAAATATGGGATAAACAAATAAAAAAGCTTTTCTCTAAACAAAACACCAGCTCACAAACAGAAAGGACCTTGGTGTGTAGTAGACACCATAAGTTCAGCACTCTGGAGACTGAGGCAGAGGGCTAACAGTTTAAGGCCAGCCTAGCTACATACTGAGACCCTGTCCCAAAAACAAGAAAAAAAAAAAAAAAGTAAAGGTATATAAAACTTGCCATTAGGCAGACATCACAGAGGCAGTTTTGGTCAGACTGGGATCAGTGCTAAAGCTCCAGATACAAAGCTGGGACAGAACGGGATAAACGTTCTCTTATGTCCCCTCTAAGAGAAAAACAGCAGTTTACAGTGGCAAGACCAGGTAGAGGTCACGGAATACCCGTCAGCTGCTCAAAATTAACACCCAAGCGGGAGGGAGACAAGACCTTGTAGGTCCCACCTGCTGTCACAAGCCTCACAGACTGAGGTGCAGACCCTGAGGCCCTGTCAATTGGCTCCTGCTGAGTCTGTCACAATCCCACCAGGAGCCTGGGCTTCAGTTCTCTCACAAGGGCCACTAGCGCTTGCTTGGCAGGAACTGTGCATACCAAATGAGCTGCTCACCAGAGCCAAGAGAACAGTACATCCTGCTCACCCACAACATCCAAGGTGACAAGTACAGGCTGTCTAAGACACCAAGCCCCTTCTCTCAGCTAAATCCAACTACCAAAGCAATGGAACTCAAAGAATTAAAACTTCCCCATGAAGCCTAGGCTGGGGACAGGAAAGGGCCGGAGAACCCCAGCCTCCAGCAGCTCTGGGAAGAGTTCACAGTCCAACAACACATAGGACCACTTTGTAGACGACTATGATGGACCAGCGACGGGTGGAACCACATCCTGACCAGACTGCTGACTAGTGTACTGCTACATCTGTTTAAACTCAGGTCTTATGTCGCTACCCCAAAGATGGATGTGGAGGTGCTCACTGGATCCCTTTACCTGTTCTTCATAATAAGGCCACATTGGATAAATCTTTCTTTTCTTTTCTTTTCTTTTCTTTTCACTATTTTTTCTATTGAGCCTAGCTTCTTAGGGTTGCTAGAGCCCAGGCTTTCCTTCTAAAACCTCTGGTGACATGACCGCCCAGGAAGGAACACTATGCAGTAGCCACAATATAAGCAGGAAAGGAAAATGACACTTCTCCCCACTTGCGTGGGGGTCAAAACTGACACCTGTCCCTGAAACCCAACAAACGATCACAAATGTCAGCACACTGCCCAGTGCAACTGGGCATCTCACAGCCTTTGATTTCCTAGCTGGCCCCTCTCACTGCGCCCACAGAACCCGGTAATTTCTGTCATCAGTCACAGCTCAGCGAGCAGAAGAGACAGGCCACAGCCTCACTACACAGTGTTTTCTTGACAACCCCAGCAAAGTTCTGGTGATGGGCAAGTTTTAGGCTTTGTGGGTCAACGTGCAGCCCGACAGCCTGCTTTCGCTCCAAAGGTGGTGCGGTCTGAGGACAGCAAAGCAGCTCTGAAAGTCATGCATGCACCTGGCACAGCGGAGCCACCGTCCTCCTGTTGGATGTGCACTTCACAGAGCTCCAGGGTGAGACAAGGCTACCCAGGGACCATACAGAGTCCAGCCCAACAGGAGCAACCAGTACCCTAGCCTGGCTATTCTCTTGCCTTCTACATAGGACACTGAGATGACCAATTGCATAGAGTTCTTGTGATGGCACCCAGTGCAGCATGAGCCCAACATCTGTGGTCAGGCTGTTACCCCGCTGAGACCTGACAACAAACTTTCCCATGCTTCCATCATGGTGTGTACCTTCCTGCAACTAGTGTAAGGAATCACCTATTCTACTGCAGTCAAGTTCTTGGTGATCCCTGTCTGGGGCTGCCCGAAGTTCTCACAAACTCAGGCTGAGCACAGGGCAGGGCTGACGTGCCCTGACCCAGATGCTGTTGGTGTAATTACACTCTACCCCCAAACTCCAGCCTTAGAAATTATTTTTGTTTTCTGGTAAGCGCTGGTAAGCGCATGTGCTATGGCATGTGTGTGGAGGTCAGGGGACGGCTTGTGGGCATAGCTCCTTCTACCATGGTCCCAGAGAGCTACCTCAGACTGTCCTGCTCAGCAGCTCCTTTCCCCAGTCAGCCATCCTGCTAACCACTAAACCAGTTCTTCAAGGAATTAGGGAGTTATAAGAAGGAAGAGGCTGAAGGATGTGGCATCGGCAGCCACCGTGTGCCAGCGCTGTTCTCAGGGGCCAATACACTCTCCCTGGGCCACCCAGACAGAGCTTACCAGTGATCCTATGGACAGCGAGGAAAGCAAGGCTAGGGATGGAGTGATAGCTATTTTTGGCTGTCAGCTTAACTATCTGAAATGAACTAAAAATCCAGAAATGGAGGGCACACCTCTGAGAGATTATTTTTGTCTGGTTTGAAGTGGGTGAACCTACTTCTAGTCTGGACCTTTCAGGCGGGAAGAGACACCTTCAATCTGGGTCATACCTCCTGCTAGGAGTCTAGGTAAGGACACAGAAGAAGGAAGTTTCTGCTCTTTGCCTGCCTGTCCTCAGTTTACTAGTACATCCATTCCTTTTTACTGGTCTTGGAGCCTACTTCTTTGGGATTTCAGCTCATAATGAAGGCCAGCTGAGACATCTAGCCTTGAGGACTGCATCTGCGGGATTCTCAAACTTTCTGTTCACAGACAGCCACTGTTGGACTAGCTGGATTGCAGCCTGTAAGTCACTTCACTAAATCCCTCCATATATGATTGAATGCCTACATATTCATTCATGTATGTATTCATTCATTCTATAAGTTCTGTTGCTCCAGAGAACCCTGACTAATACAGACGGGCGTGGCTGAGGGTACAACAAGCTTTCAAGAATCTAACTTCCTGGCTTGTGAGATTTCTAAACTTCAAGGCAGTGCG
Source organism: Alexandromys fortis (assembly GCF_014885135.2). NCBI lineage: Eukaryota > Metazoa > Chordata > Mammalia > Rodentia > Cricetidae > Alexandromys > Alexandromys fortis. The sequence continues at coordinate 1,490,051 of NW_026067956.1, forward strand.
AAGGCTTATGCTGATAAAATAGGGAGATTTTCTATGTCACCTCTGCACGGCCTCATCCCACTAAAGATTTTGCTCCTTCCTGAAGGCTCTGTTTCTAGAAGAGCAGTTGTAAACCAGAGCAGACCAGAGTCAAAGAACCAAGATCCAGTTAAGTAAACAATCCCCAACTGGTGAAACCAGACCAACCACTGGGATCATTAAGGCTCTCAACACCTCACAAATCCTATCAAAAAGCAGCTCAGCAGATTTCAGGATTGAAAAAAAGAGAATCAAAAAGAGCAGAAGCAAAAGCTGTGCTTGATACACAGTTGCCCTACATGGCTTTTCTCTTATTCCTTCATATCTAGTTTATTCCAGTTTATTTTTGGAGACAGGCTGCCCTGGAATTTGATCCCCCTGCCTCAGCTTCTCCAGTGCTGAGGTTACAGGTGTGCAAGGCTGCTGTGTCATATTTACGCTTTTCTCTCTGTCCTGTAGGCCCGTATACCGTCAGCCCAGGGGGAGAAGGAACCCATTTACCTGTAAAGATGACAGTGTTGAGGCTAGACTTTCCCCAGAGCTCCATGAAGTGGACAACGTCCCCAAAGCGGAGGGAAGGATGCCCAGTGAACACCACACACGGCTGTCTGAAGTCATTGCTGAAGTCTCCGTGGATGCTGGGGTAGTGCTTCAGCTTATTGGTCTGAATGAGCTAGAACACGTAAAACCCAAGAGGTGTCAGCCCAAGAACCCAGGTGTGCTCTAGAGATGACTGAAAAATACAATTGAAGATGACAAGCGACAGACTAGGAAAGATATATACATGAAAAGCCACACCTGTCTGTCAAAACTGAACAACCTGGTTTAAGCCAAAGGTCTGCAGAGGTAACTCCCCAAAGAGGATACAAGGGAGCATCTGGAGGTGCTAACACCAGGCATTGTCAGGGAAATGCCAATCAAAGCAGCAGACACTGCTCCTTACCCAGTGCAATGGCCAGAGGCTAGACCCACTGCATCTGTCCGGTGAGAGTGTGGTACAGAGGCTAGACCCATCGAATCTGTCTAGTGAGTGTGTGGTAGAGAGGCTAGAACCACTGTATCTGTCTGGTAAGAGTGTGGTACAAAGGTGTCCTCCCTCCTTTTGGTTGGATGAGAAATGACATAGCCCCCGTGGAGGACTCTGTTGTTGCCAAACAGGCCTATGCACACACTCACCACAAGACTCAGTAACCTAACTCAAGGAACCGAAAGCTCAAGATCTACAAACTCCTGCCCATAGACACCTGAAGCAGTTTTAGTCATAATTGCTAAACTTGGAAGCAACCAAAACATCCCACAGTTGGCAAATGGATAAATGAGTACATTATGACAACAGAATATTAATTCAGTGATGAAGTTATGAGAAGACAGTGATGAATGTATCACTAAGCAAAGATGGAAACAGGAAGAGGCTGTGCACTTCCGGAACTATATGGCATTCTGGAAAGGACAATGTGTGGAGGCAGCGGCTGTGTACAAAGTCCACTTGGGTCTGAATGGGCCTTGGAGTGTGGAGTAGGGAGATCAAGTTCTTGCACATGGTCAGCAATATTCTCATGCAATATGGCACACAGGCACACAGGCACCAAGTGTGCTTATGGCTGTGCCAGACACCGCTGTGTCTGAAGTGGTGATGTCAGTTGAGAATTCTTTAACAAAAACATAATAAAAATTGAGAAATAACCTGTCCAACAGCAGGAGAACTGTGTAAATTCATGGCAGTGTATTTGTGACATGGTATAGACATTATGCAGCAATAACACAGTAACAGTGCCAGGAGTCACACAGGGAAGTGTGCTTGAGATGCCACGCGGTGAGCAAACGGCCTGTTGGGCCTGTGAGGAAAGGGCTTCCCGTCTTGTTAACTGCAGTGTTACCTCCACTACTGGAAACTTCCCATGTGGACCAGGGAATACTCAGTTGGTAAAGCACTTGCTGTATAAGCCCGAGGATCTGAGTTTGGACCCGGGCATCCACAGAGAAAGCTGGTGTGCCTATGTGTGTCCAGTGCTGGAGGGGTGGAGTCATGAGGATGCCCGAGGCTCGAAAGCCAGGCAGCCTGAAGTAATAAGATCCACATCCAGTGAGGACCTGTGAGATGCGTGTGTGGGGCAAGTAAGGCTGGTCACTGCTGCACACACACGAACACATGTTAGAGAAATTTTACATGTGATTGACATGACCAGAAAACATTTTGATAACAGATCCGTTCCTAAAAAAGTTGGGAGTGGGTATTAGAGTAAAAGTCCCTCGCACAGACTATGACAGAAGTGGGCTGTGAACTGTCCAGACTTTGTAATATGACGTGTTTATTAGAGGAAGCAAATGAATTGTGAGCTGGAGTACTTATCATCTTTTTAAAAATTTACCAGCTTGTTTTTGAAACAGCATCACATTGTGTAGCCCTGGCTGGCCTGGAACTCAGATACCTATAACTCTACCTCCCTGCACTATCAAACTCAACCCCTATTGTGTGTGTGTGTTTTAAGAGTTAGTCTTGTTGGTGCCTAGGCTGACCTGGGACTCACACCTGTCTGCTTCTGCAGTGCTGGGGTTACAGGTGTGTGTCATTGTACACGTAGGGATGTTTTAGGTAAAGACTGATATCCCCGACATACCATCACCCACATTTCTTCTGTGCCCTGGTTCCCCGGCTTCATTTTCTTACCTCTGCATGTGGGAAAGGCGGCTCCGGGAGATACACTTTACTCTGTTTGTTGTGACAAAGCCTTTAAAGAAGACACAGCAAGGCGTTAAGCAGTGCATGGGCATCTACTGCCACCTAGTGGCAGCAGCGCAAATGCTACACACACAAGTTCTTTTAAAGCAGTGGTTCTTGGGAGTCAAGATTCCTTTGGAGGTCAAACAACCCTTTCACAGGGGGTCACCCAAGACCATTGGAAAGCACAGACGTTTACATTTTGATTCATAACTGTAGCAAAATTACTGTTAAGAAGTATCAACGAAAATAATTTGTGGTTGGTGGTTAGCATAGCATGAGGAACTGTGTTAAGGGGTTGCTGCGTTAGGAAGGCTGAGAACCCTGTTTCAGAGCTTCCAGGCACTGAGTCAAGTAACAGCCAGGCCTACATCTCACTCAGGACAAGGTCTCTTGCAAGCACAGTTTTTCTAAAGAAATAGGCTGACTACTTGTTTGGAATAATCCCTGATTCATAAAAAGGCTGGAGAGTACAGTTCTCCTGTGCCCAGCGCTCACAACTCACCTGGGATACAGCTCCTATGCCCCGCGGGGGTGGGGGGCCTGGAACTCACAAGGGCTGGTGTGAAGTTTCGCACTGCTATGCCCGGGTGAGTACGTTAGACACTCAGGTTTTGGAGCTATCATTATTGTAACTGTTTTGATTTTTTGCTTTGTGCATGGCAGACAAGAACTCTGCCCCTGCACTATGGCCCAGACTTGATCTGGATCCAGCTGGACCCAGGGTCCTTTTCCTGTTCCAGGATCCAGCCTGAGACACCATATTATGTCTCACAGTGTTTGGGAGAAGAGCACCTGACTTTTCTGAGACATGGCTTTCTGCGGATGCACACACCCTATTCCATTATAGCAGCATGGTACATCCCAGTTGTAAGGGAACCGAGACAGGAGGATTTGAGTTTGAGGCCAGAGTGGGTTATGTAGTAAAACTTCAGCTTTGGCTCAGAAATTAAAGAGGAGTCTAGAAAACTGCAATATGACAAAACCAAACCCCTTACAACCAACCAACCGATGGGCAGTGATCATGTTGGCCAATGAGCATGTTGGTCAAGAACACAGACACACACACACACACACACACACACACACACACACAAAACATACTGTATGTTCTAGGAACTCTTTTAAGAACCCTGTCAAAATGTTGTAAAAAACAAAGAATTCAGGGGTAAAATTTTATACTGTCCCTACAATGTACTGAGGTTTTCCTATCCATAGTTTCTTTAATATTCTTTTAAAAATATGGCTCCTTTTAGGAAGACATATCATGAAAATACTTTTAGAAAACCACCTCATACATCTAAATGGACCCTAGTTCTGTCCTCACTTCAGACTCAGGAGAGAGATCCGAGAGTTCAGTTCAGAAGTCTCTGAGTCCAGGGTACTAAACTACTGTACATCAGAAGGTGATGGAGAAGGGACCACAGTCGGATTAGGGACTGGGAAGCAACAGTTCTGCGCCCTCCCCTCATCACTTCTAGACTCCTCAAGTAGGCACAGCAGACAGACTTCCATACCCTGCTGAGAGGCTAAAGGATTTGCTTCTGCTGGGGGCAGCAGCAGCTGGAGTTCAAAGGGCAACTCGTGTTTAGTGGGTTATCAGGGAAAGCAACAAAAGCTGCTTTCAGAATCATGCCTGTGAGTCTGTAATAGCATTCTCCCCCCGCCCCCCCCCCACTCTCTGGGCTCCCAAGGCTGGACATACAGCAGCCCGCACTCTTGAGAACACAGTGGCTCAGGGAGAGTCTCTGGGACTTTCCCTTCAACTCTCTCCTCTGAAAAGAAAACAACCCTAGCAGCCAAGCAAGCAAAGGTACCCTTAGTCTGGAGCTGGGCTGATCCTGGGGCAAGGAGCAGGGGCTTTTTGCAGGTTACAGAGAAGGCCCTGCGATCAGGAACCACAGAGTAGCTTCCAGCAGCCCCAAGCAAGCAGTCGGGCCCGAGGTTGTCCCCTAGAGCACTTTTCAAGCAAGGAAGACGGGAGGCAGCAACCCGAGTGGATGATGGTGGTCCTGACTTGGGGTGAGCAGGCCTAACTTGGTTCCACCGCAATCCATTGCTGAGTTACTCCGGTCTAGAGCTCTAGAGCGAGCACTTGTCCATTTAAGCAACTGAGCTCCTATTAGGGAGAAGGAGCTTTGCAGGTTGCATGAAGGCGCTAGCAAAGCAAAAGAGGCAGTCTAAAGCAAGTGGTGACTTCGATCCTGAGTGGGAAAGGTCCTGGAGCAGTGGTCTTTGGGCTCCAGGCCACACTGGAATGGCAACATTTTCAAAATCCCAGTACCTCGCGGCCTTCAGATGGTCACCAGCTGCCTAGAGACCTCCCACATGTAGCTCAGGATGAGAATGGCAGCTGGGCGGGAGGAGGGCAGTGACCTAATGCTGGGACGGTTTGGAAGACTTTTACTCTGTGCTTTCTTTCTGGGAAACCATGATTCTTAACTCACTCTGAGGAAAGAACTTACGTCCTAATCTTACTCCTCTTTACACCATTCCTTCTCCCTCGAGGAGCAAGCATTCCATCCCTTACCAGCCCCTCTCTGATCGTTCTCCTCTTCCTAGGCAAGCACATGCATTCTATGGCTTCTGCCACCCCAATACCAAGGACATCCAACCTGTAACGCCTTCCCTGGCTCCCAGGTCTCTGGACTAGTTGTGTTCCATGTGTTCAAACATACTACTTTCTTTTTTTTTAAAACAGGGTTCCATGTTGCTGAGGTTGGCTTCGAACTCAATATGCAGCTGGGGCTAGCTTTGCATTCTGGATTTTCTTTCCTCCAGGCTCCTCACTGCTGAGATTACAAGCATATGCCACTACCCCGGCTCTATTATTAGCTCTTGCACACTCTCTCTTCCTGAAGATTTACTTGTTTTTATTTTCTGTGTATGGGTGTTTAGCTTGCATGTATGTTTGTGCACCACGTGTTCACTACCCGCACAGGCTGAAGAGGGAGTAGGATCTACCCTCGGGACTGGAGTTTCCGGTATTTGGGAGTTGCTTGTGTGTGTCCTGGGACCTGAACCCAGGGCCTCTGGAAGAGTACCCAGAGCTCTCACCACTGAAGCACCTCTCCAGTCACCCTGGATGTTTTAGTTTTGATAAACATGATTGGTCGCAATTAATATTAACACTTGGGGAAATCAGGTGAAAGGTGTATGGGAACTCTATTATCATTATGCTTTTCTGTAAATCTAAAAAGTACAAAGTTATTAAACAGAAAAAATTTCAGAAAGTATCAAAATGAGGACATGGCTAGAGAAAATTAAGAAAAAGTATCATTAATAGTACAGAGTTCAAATACATAAGAGATATAAAACCTCTAAGAAGTAAATGGACAAAAAAAAAAGAAATAATTTACATAAAAATCTTTCTGGCAAATAGTTTACTGTCAGATAATGAACATTAAAAATATTTCTACCCTTTATTCCAGTAATTCCACTTTTAGTAACTTACCTAAGGCAAATGCTATCATCATACACATACAGAATAGTATCAATTTATGATTTATTCCTAAAAGGAAAAGCCCTGCCAGCCAATAACAAGCTAATAAGCTAAACTATAGGGATGCGGGTGATGTAAAACAGGAGACAATGCTGCAGCCTGTGTTCTCATTTTGAGACAAGGTCTGGCTTATAACTGAGTCTGACCTTGAACCTCTGATCCTCCTGCTTCAGCCTCCTGAGTGCTGGGAATACAAGCAAATGCTGGTCTTCCCAAAGATTTCATATGGTTTACTAAAATTAAATGTTTCCTGCTACACAAGCACTGCGCTCCTGAGCTACCACCCCTTTAGGAAAACAAAAGCAGACGAAATAGTCACACGTGGCAAGGCGCTGCCTCCAAAGTGTCACCTACTCAGCATGACTGCTAGATGCTGAGAGCGGGTTTGCTCTGACCATGGTGCTGTAGGCTCAGGGCCTATTGTTTTCTGTCATCCCCCTGCCCCAACAGTAAACATGGATCACCCACTTACGAGCTAACAAAACCACAGAAGTACCCTACAGCACTCTCATCCCTGTGCTCTGGGTGACAGCCATACTTGCAGCCACAGGTCTGGTGAGGTGGGTGCACTGCCCGCTGTGCCTTCAGGGCTGGACCCAGAGTGTGCTGCAATATTTTTATTGGGGATCAGGATGAAAACAAATTTCTAGCACCCTGATTCAGTCTACAAATAATTCTTAGGGCACACTATGTGGGGAAGAGACGTATGTGTAAAGGATAAAAATCAGTGAGGACCAACAATAAGGAACAATCCTACTCGCCAAGATGAGCAGTGTCAATTCAGGGGGAAGCCTGCAGTTCAGTGGGAAGGAAACCCCCATACTAAAGCTGAGGTGGGGCAAGGGGCATACATAATGTTGGATGTGTTAGAGGAATGTAAAAATTCTGTTCTCAGCCAGCAGTAGTGTACGCCTTTAATCCCAGCACTCGAGATTGAGTTCGAGGCCAGCCTGGTCTACAGAGCAAGCTCCAGGACAGCCAGGGCTACACAGAGAAACCCTGTCTTGAAAAAAAAAACCAAAACTACCCCCAACCCCCCAAAAATTCTGTTTTCAGTGAGAAACTTAGTAAATGCTGTGTCCACCATATTACTAAAAATGATTGGACATACTCTTCTGTGCGTCTCATGGTTCTGGAATGTTTAGAAATAATAAGTACATTGTAACAGTAACTACCACTTCCATCTCCCTCTTTTTGGCCAGGGGAGTTAAGACTCAAACTTACCATTCACCACTAGGGTTCAGTAACCTCATGATGTCTAAGTATCTGCCCTAGGATTTGATCAGATTCCTGATATGATAAAACATGACTTTGGTAAATGGGCTATGGAAATAAAATAAAAATGTAGCTTTTCTTATCAGATATAGTTAATTAACTACAACAAGGTGAGTTTGGAACTGAAGACCTTTCAGAATGGAACTTCTCTTTATAGTAGGTAGGAAAGTAAGCAATGGTTGTTTTGAGGACAGAGTAATTTAAGCCGCTTTCATTCTCTCCTTGGTGTGCTTCTAAACTCTAGCAGTTAAGGGATTTGACTTTCAGTAGTTCAGTCTTTTGATCAGATAGACAGGCAGGCATGAGCGTGTACACACACACACACACACACACACACACACACACTCTCTCTCTCTCTCTCTCTCTCTCTCTCTCAAGAACTCTAAGAAATCACGATTATTTTTACTCTTACTGACTAAATATACTGAAGTAGAACTCAGAGACAGGACGCTGACATACCATTCAGCAAAAATCTGGGAAAACTCCAGTGAACTGTTGGCCACCGGGGAGATGAAGTAGAAGGGGATGCTGGAGAGGCCGGCGGAGTCTATGTACTGATACAGGCACTCCAGGAGGTCATAGATCACCCCCGATGGGTAGCAGGGAACCAGCACGTTCCCTCCGTTCCGGACTGTCAGAGCTAGAGAAGTTGAGGAAGGAGAAGACGATACCAAACGGACAGTGTTAGGAAAGGCGAATGCAGCGTTTAAAACAGCAATTACATTTCTTCTGTTTTTCTTATGTCTGATTTTGTTTATTTTTGAGACAAGTTCTTGTTATGTAGCTTTTGTCAGATCAAAGGAAAACTCCAGTTCCCAAAACTCCGAAATGGAGTCCAAATACCCAGAAACGAGCTCCACCTGGACTATAGGAGGATTTCGGACAGTTAGATAAAAGCCAACATTGCTCAGGCACTGGGGAAACCAGTTTCCATGAACTAAAGGAGTCATTTCCCCTACCCACCTGTGTGTGGCACCAGGCTCCTTCGGTATCGCCGTACCTATTACACTCTGCAAAGTTCCGGCCAGTAGCACCCGGCCCTTCTGGCCATGTCCCCACCCTAAACTTCCTTTCCCTCTGCACAGCTACTCTTTCTCCTTATGACCCCGCTATTCTCGCTCTCCTTCTTTCTCTCAGCCTTTCTGCCACAGCCTGTTCTTATGACCCACACCTTTATATCATCTGCTTCTGCGGAGGAGCAGACACCAGGGCAATGCAGGGTTGAAGGTTGATGTTCTCATAACTGTCTCTGGGAAGATAGCGTGGGTTGTTTGTTTTTGCTTTTTTTTTTTTTTTTTTTTTTTTTTTTTTGTTTTGTTTTTTT
>NW_026067956.1:1498909-1505834 GCF_014885135.2 Alexandromys fortis
TTTTTTTTTTTTTTTTTTTTAAAGACAGGGTTTCTCTTTGTAACAGCCCTAGCTGTCCTGGAACTAGCTCCATATACCAGGCTGGCCTTGAACTCACAGAGATCCACCTGCCTCTGCTTCCCAAGAGCCTGGTGTTAAAGGTGTGAGCCATTGCTGTCTAGCACAATATTTTTTTTAATTTTTATTTTTGGCTTTTCAAGACAGGGTTTCTCTGTGTAACAGTCCTAGTTGTCCCGTAACTAGCTCTGTAGACCAGGCTGGCCTAGAACTCACACACATCTGCACGCCTCTGCCTCCCGAGTGCTGAGATTAAAGGGGGGCACCAGCACCGCCCAGCTACGGTGTGGATTTTAATAACTGCAGTGAACCCGAGCTTCCAGCAGCTCATTCTCTTTAAATCCTATGTAAGGCTTGCTGGATGTCTCTGCTTAGTCCCTCGTCATGTCTGAGTGAGCCAGATGGAAATAAACTGTTTCCATTTAAGTTCTTTTAATTGCATTTTCTCTCACTAGTATGTCTGTAAGAAACTCTCTCAAACACTGAAAACCAGTGTAGAACATAGAATTAATCACAACTTACGGGCTGTAATGTGTTAAAAGTATGACTGGCTGAAAAACTGTAGAAGTCAAGTCTACTTTTGTTTGTAAAAAAACGGAAGCAGGTGGCTTTGGGTGTGGGAGCTGAAGTCTGGTGCCATGAGCCCTGCCCACGCCTACTGTGATGGACAGGTCTCCAGGAGGCTGTGATTGCTGGCATTACAGCATGGGATGAAGGCAACACTTCAGAGAGGTCGGCTCTAGTCTGCTTTTGCCAAGACAACACAGAGAGGGCCACTAGTTTACCACTTCAACCTGGCTGGGCCTCAGTTTCCTCATTAGTTATGTGAGGACCGAGTGAGGGCAGTGCTTGCCAAGCTCTAGTTTGTCTAACAATAGTCTAGGGAACACGCTGAATGCGCAGCTTTTCTTCTAGGTCCTTCGCTTCCCAGCCCAGCGGATCTGTGACAGAACCTTCAAGTTTGCATTTTCATTAGCTACCCTCGATGATCTTGAGGATCCCCACCTGACACAGTGACCCCAAATCTAAAGTTCCTGGAGTCAGGGGTTCTAGATTACTAACCAATACACAAAACCCAAAAGCTCTCTGAGACCAGCCCACTTTCCCACAGCTTTACACGACAAAGAATAAAAACAGGGCATGATTGGTAGCAAGGCTTGGGAGATTACAAAGGTCAGTGCCTTCCGTGAAGATGACCACTTCTTCCAGGAGCCAGAGTAATACCACTTAAAGTTGCTGGAAGGTGAAGGTCAGCCCCTTAACCCCTCCCTCTTGGGTAGCTAGCTCAGACTTAATGTTCTGTGCCTCTTGCCCTGCCAAGCTGATACGCGGCAGCCAGATGGCCAACATGATGATCAGTAGGGACCTGAGGAGGGGATTATATTCAGATGAGCTCATGGAGGCAGAGACCCCAAGATGAGAATAGCCTCTGTAAGAAGCTGAAAGGAGACAGCTTCCTTTGCTCCCCGTGAGGTGCAGGAAAAGCGTGGTCCTCTGGGTCTCATTTCTGTGAGACAAATGCTCACTGCCTAAGTCACCCAACTGTTAGATCCAAAGGACACTCGAGTTCCCCAAACCCTAAAAGGCAGTCCAAATGTCCAGAAATGAACTCAATCTGGACAATAGGAGGATTTCTGGTGGTTGTGAAACCGGTTCCCATCTACCAAATGGAGTCATTACCTTTACTTCTGGCAGAAGGGACACGTGTCTACTGTGGTGTCTATTGGCATATCAGAGTCCATGCTGGCCTCCAGGCTCCCTCAGTATCACAAGTACCTGTTACACATTTCAGAGTCTATGTTAGCATCCTGGTCCTTCTCACCTCCTCTTCCACCTTCAGCTCCCTTCAGCTCCTAGGCTCCCCCACCCCTCGCTCCGTTCCTGCTTCTCTCACACTGTGTTCTCTCTGTTCTCCCCTCTCTCACAGATAGTTCTGACCATGTTCAGTCTACTTCTTTTTCTCTCTCCTCTGGACTCTTCCAGACGCCTCTTGCTGCTCTTTCTCTCATATCTACAATAAAAACTTTCCCATGACCATATACGAGGTGGTCACATTGTCAGTTTGTACCCCGACTCCGATGATGATACTTTGTCATAGCAGCCTGCACGGACATAGACAGGAGCCATCCTTCTTTCCTAAGGCAGGAATGGGATTGCAAGATTTCACTGACAATTTTACCAAGGGGAAAAAATGTTTTCCAGAGAAACAATCCCTAGGGCTCTCAATTTAGTCTTTTCCCAAAAGAAGAAAAAACAAAAGCAACCAAACATCAGTGAGAACAATTCCATGCATCCATCTTTTCACTGGTGTGAATTTCAAGTGTGAGTCATTGCTGGGCTAGTATTTGCAAAGCAGCGTCAGGGGGTGTGACTCTCCTGCTGCGATGTATGAGCATGCATCTCCTGCCATACCCACCACAGGAAGGGGTTAGCCAACACGGTCTGTGAGAGAATGCCGACTATGTTTCTAGAAGCTGCTACCAATTCTGATGTATGGCTGCACAACTCTTAGCACATTTTCAAATTCACAATCTTTAGGAATGGCTCCTTTGGACAACAGTGCATTTCAAGGAGGAACCTAGGGGTAGAAATCAGTGAGAGCAGGGAGGCTTCAAAGAGACACCAGAGGGCAGGATTGGAGGGAAGGGGTAAAGCTCGAATGAGAAATAAACCTAGGATGCAGACCCCAAGGTCAGTCTTGAGAAGTCCCTTACCAAGGTTGCTGCAGAACTCGCCCACCATGCCGTCGGGGTTGGCAGTGGGGATCTGTGTGAGCCCTGTGAGAACCAGAACATCACTGTTTTTGAGAGAAGCTTGGTCCATGGGCTGAAAGACAAAAGAAGGTGACAGTTACCTACAAGGAGCAAAGGGACAAGAGCAAATGCTCCTCTTGTGGGTCTAGTCCAGCAGCAAGTTTTCCCACAGTGAAGGCTTAGCAGCTCCAGAGTTAGCAACAATCTGCCATGACTGGGTGGTCTCATACACATCCACCATTACAGAACTAGACATTTAAGATCACCTTTTCCCTGTCAGCCACAGGAAAGGCCTGCTGTTTCCAGTGCTTCCCTCTTGAGAATGACATGCCCATGCCTTCCACATGGTTCTAAACATCAGCATGGATCAGGGGCGCCAGAGGGTATGTTAAGAGAACCGCTGAGCTCATTCCTACAGTTTCTGGTTTGTTCCCAGGCAGGGCCTGAGAATCTGCATTTCTAGCAAGTTTCTGGGAAATGCTTCTGCTGTTTGACTGGGAATCACGTCTGTACTAAGTAACCACCTTCTCAGAATAGTTGTAAGGAGACAACAAGCACACGTCATGGGAAGACAGAGGCAAGGGTTGGAGGAACCAGAAAGAACACTGGGTTAGCACTCATGCCTGTTCCCAATCCCTCAACTAGTCCTACCTATGACCTGGAGCAAGCTTTGAACTCGATTTCCTACGACCACCTCCTTCAGCTGACTCTTGAGTCTAGGAGGCTCACACACTCTATCTGCATGTCAACTGTGAGCCCCACTGGCACATGCCATTCTTTATGATGTTGACAATTACTTTTACGTACTATCATTTAAACTGTGATTATTTTCAGAGCACTTAAAAATATTCTGCTTTAAGCATAAATTAGGATTTGACTGTAAACAAAGGTATAAGAACCGAGAGGCCAGAGAGTCTTCAAATGTTATCCTCTTGTGACTATCTGCCCTGAAAAAGCACCAGACGCACATTTTATGAAGATATATTATTCTTCCTTTTGCAGAGCAGCCCAGCAAAGCCCCAAATCTAGACTGTCAACTCCAAGAATCCATACCTCTTGAGGGCTTCTCTTTTGAGTATTAAAGTATGGAGGGAGACACGGGCTTCTTTATTTCATGAAATAACAAGGTATGGTCCTGTTACAAACTGCTCATAACCCAGAAGAAATTCTTTAACTGGGCAGAGAGCTCAATGCTGAACATGCAGTACATGACTTGGTTCCTCTCCGCAGGTATTTACTAATGCATCTAACAGCTTTTCCTCTTCTTGGGCAGAACCTCTCAGATTCACACCTATGTACTTCTGTTTCCACAAAAGGAAGTAAGTGTGCACTGGTAGGGGGCAAAATGGCTTTTGCAGCAGCGATGCAACAAGCCTTGGACTGCTTCCTGTGTGTACCGGAAGGAAACTACAATGGTGACAAGGGGACCCAGCAGTGCAGTCAATGACATATTTGGCTTAAGATAGCCAACTAAACTGACTAAGGTGGAGGAGGACCTCAGAGGGCCACCAGATTCCCTGAAATGGTGTATTTGATTCTATATGGCTCTGTAGATTTAACTAGGTGATCAGAAAGGGCCATGACCTAAAAAGTTAAAGAATGGCTGAACTAAAGAAAACAAAATGCAGAGTGAACTACTCTGGCATGACCTCTGAGCCTCAGCCATTAATATCTTCTTTTGAATATTAAAAACCCACAGACAAATGCAGGGTGGTGTTTAGTGGAATCATTACTAGACACTTGGAGGTCAGGTTTGCAGATGTTTGTAATCTCAGCCCTAAGCAGAGACAGCCTTACTGACTCCCAAGGCTCCAGGACAGACACAGGCTTAAAAGGCTTTACTGAAAGTCTACACACCCAGGTGACACTTCAAATATCTGTACTTCATCAAGATAAATACATATATTACTGGTGTCAACAGCCACTTGATGAGTGCTTAAGGCGGAATGTTTTGTTTAATCGCAAAAAGAAAAACTTCCCTTTTTAAGTAGCTGGGCAATGGTGGCGCACACCTTTAATCCCATCACTCGGGAGGCAGAGGCAGGTGGATCTCTGTGAGTTCGAGACCAGCCAGGTCTACAGAGCTAGTTCCAGGACAGGCTCCAAAGCCATAGAGAAACCCTGTCTTGGAAAAAAAAAAAAAAAGATTCAAAAGTAGCTCACAAACTGATAGTTATAAACAGATGGAATAAAAGAGTAAAAACTCCAAGTTTAAGGGGCTGGAAAGACGGATCAGGGTTAGGAGCACTGGTTGCTCTTGCACAGGAGTAGAGTTCAGTTCCTATCACCTACACAGTGACTCAAAATCATCCATAACTCCAGTTCGAGGGGACCTGAGACCCTCCTCTGACTTCAGGCGTGCATACGTTACACAGACAAAACATTTATATACATAAAAACAAAACAATAAATCCCAAACTCCAAGCCTAGTTAGAACTGTTTTACTGTACTGGTCCTTTGTAGGGAATATTATTTTAAGGTGTGCTGCTTTTGTTTATGCTGCATTTCTTTAACTCTGTGAAGCTGTGATTCGTTACCTGCCTAAAACACCTGATGGTCTAGTAAAGAGCTGAACGGCCAATAGTGAGGCAGGAGCAAGGATATTGAGGGCCTGGCAGGCAGAGAGAATAAATAGAAGAAACGAGGGGAGGACATGGGGCCAGCCACTCAGTCACCCATGGGGTAAGAGTGAAAGTAAGATACACAGAAGTAAGAGAAGGAAAAAAGCCCAGAGGCAAAAGGTAGTTAGGATAATTCAAGAAAAGTTGGCTAGAAGCAAGCCAAGGGTGGGCATTCCTAACTAAGACTCTATGTGTGATTTATTTGAGAGCTGGGTGGAGGGCCCCTCAAAAAGTCAAAAGAGAAAAAAAAAATCAAACAACATTTTGGTGCCTAACATGGGGCGCCAACTGTCCTCTTTTTAAATTGTTGCTGCCTTTTAAGCCACAGCTATCCTAGTCAGCAACTGCCACTCTGCTGGTACCAGCAGCAGTGTTGAAATTCTGTTCCCTCAGGCACCAACTCTTTCAAAGCTACAAAGGGAATTTATCTAAATCTCCATCCCTCTAAAGAACTCAAGACTCAAAAGCTGAGGTGGAATTCTGCTCCCCAAGTTTACCTCCTTGTGTCTCTCAAGAAGTTCTCGTGCGTCTCCTTGCCTCTCTTTAAAAGCCCTTCTCCACCGGGCTCCTCCCTACAACTTCCTGTCAGCTAGTTGCTGACGCAGCCTCCTGACCACAGGTGAATTTCATTTAATCAAACACATCTTTGCATGTTAAACAAATGTTCCACAGCATAAAAAAGTAACATACCTTAAATAATATTCTACAACAGTCCTCTAACAATTAACTTTAATTTATAAGCACACATTCACTTATAAAACAACTAACAGGTTTGGTTCTGGCATCTTCATTCACATATATAATGCGCACGGACCATATTCGCTTCTCCAGGACCTCCTTTCCTCCCTCTCCCTCCTAAAAGTCTCTTTCCCTTTCCACTTAACTTTTATTATTTTGTGTGTACAAGTGTGGTGGTGTATATGTATATATACATGTACACATGAAGGTGTACACGTGCAGAGGCCAGAAGTAAAGAGACAGAGTGTAACTGAGAAAATGCAATAAAGGTCAGAGTGAATCCTATGGACAGGGCAGGCAATAAGAAGTCAGCAGCCTGAAACACAGAATGGCTTTTGGTGATAAGACTTATAGAAGGCAAGAAGGCCAAAGGGGTAGGGAAAATACAGGAGGAGATTCCTAAGGTGAGGTAGTGAGTTCACTCTTAGCTGTGAAACAGGATCCAGGAAGTACAACGAAAGGAAGCCACAGTGCAGAAGACTAGATGATTGAAACAGAAGAAACGACAGCTTGGGCAAGGGAAAGTGAAAACAGAGGTCAGCAAGGATGCAGAGAAATCTGAAGGCCCTTTATACCTTAAAAATCATTCACAGGGCCAGAGAGATGGCTCAGAGGATAAGAGCACTAGCTGCTCTTCCAGAGGTCATGAGTTCAATTCCCAGCAACCACATGGTGGCTCACAACCATCTGAAATGAGATCTGATGCCCTCTTCTGGCCTGTAGGCATACATGGAGGTAGAATGGTGCATATATATA